>NW_018744701.1:0-24661 GCF_001683475.1 Chenopodium quinoa | reverse complement strand
GACAGTGCTCCGAAATCTCAGCCTCAGCCTCAAGTAACTCAACATGTTTCAGCTGCTAAGTCTGAATCACAGGCTCCAAAAGTTATGCAAGCAAATCCGGGGATTCCAGGGCAGGCATTTGATTACAAGCTTAGAGAGACAAGTCCTATGCTTGGTGGTGGAAGAGTTGTTGGTGGTCGAGTTATACGTTCTAATTACAAACCTGTTAGCACGTATGACCTTGTTGAACAGATGCTATTTCTTTTTGTTCGTGTGGTAAAAAGCTCGTGAACTTCCCACCAAGGATCTTACAGGAAGCCTTGATCCATATGTAGAGGTAAAAGTTGGGAATTACAAAGGGGTTACCAAGTATTTTGAGAAAAAGAAAGATCCTGAATGGAACGAGGTGTTTGCCTCTCTAGGGAGCGTCTTCAGGCATCTGTTTTGGAAGTTCAGGTGAAAGATAAGGATTTGATGAAGGATGATTTTGTTGGAGTCATCCGATTTGATCTTCATGAAGTCCCGACTAGAGTTCCACCTGATAGTCCGTTGGCTCCTCAATGGTATCGTCTTGAAGACAAGAAAGGAGATAGGAGTAATAATAATGGGAACTGATGCTCGCGGTCTGGTATGGTACTCAAGCAGATGAGGCATTTACTGATGCTTGGCATTCTGATGCCATTACTCCTCCTGATATGTCAGCTTCAGCTGCTAACCATATCCGTTCAAAAGTCTACCATTCACCCAGGTTGTGGTACCTTCGAGTCAATGTAATCGAGGCTCAAGACTTGATTACCTCAGACAAAGGCCGGTTTCCTGATTGTTATATAAAGGCGCAGCTTGGAGCCCAAACATTAAGCACAAAGCCTGTTCAAAGCAGGATGGGAAACCCCTTTTGGAATGAGGATCTGATGTTTGTTGCTGCTGAGCCTTTCGATGAGCATTTGATCATCACTGTTGAAGATAGAAAAGGTCAGGGCAAAGAAGAGACGCTTGGCAAGGTCAGTATTCCATTAGCAGCTGTTCGCAAGCGCCCTGATGATAAGAATTTTCCCACTCAATGGATCAACCTTCAGAAAGAGCTCTTCTGACACTGAAGAGGAGAAGAAAGTTAAGTTTGCTAGTAAGTTACATGCTCGTATAAGCCTTGATGGCGGTTACCATGTCCTTAATGAATCTACTTACTATAGTAGTGATCTCAGACCAAGTATGAAGCAACTGTGGAAATCTTCAATTGGTGTTCTTGAACTTGGAATACTGAATGCTGATGGACTCCACCCTATGAAAACAAGAGATGGAAGGGGAACTGCGGATACCTTTTGTGTGGCTAAGTACTGTCAGAAATGGGTTCGTACACGAACAATAATCGACAGTCTTAGCCCCAAGTACAATGAGCAGTACACATGGGAAGTATATGATCCTGCAACTGTTCTTACCATTGGTGTTTTTGACAACGACATATTGCTGGCAACAAAGACACTAAAATCGGAAAAGTGAGGATTCGAATCTCCACCCTTGAAGCAGGCCGTGTATATACTCACTCATATCCCCTGCTAGTCCTCCAACCTTCGGGTTTGAAGAAGATGGGAGAGTTGCATTTGGCTATTCGATTCTCTTGCACAAACATGACCAACATGATGTTTTTGTATGGAAAGCCGCTTCTCCCTAAGATGCATTACTCTAGACCATTGTCTTTGATGCAGACTAATACTTTGAGGGTTCATGCTACAAATGTCTTAGCTTCTAGGCTTAGCAGAGCCGAACCCCCTTTGAAGAAGGAAGTGGTGGAGTATATGTGTGATGTTGATGCACATTTTTGGAGCATGAGGCGAAGCAAGGCTAACTTCTATCGCATAATCTCCCTACTTCAAAGTTTTGATTGCAATCGGGAAATGGTTCACAGATGTGTGTGCTTGGAAAAACCCGGTTACAACTGTCCTCGTTCATTTGCTCTTTTGATGTTGGTTTGTTTCCCTGACCTCATTCTTCCTACAGTGTTCTTGTACATGTTTTTGATCGGGCTATGGAATTATCGGTATAGGCCAAAAAACCCTCCTCACATGGACACAAGGATCTCCTATGCTGACAACACAATCCCTGATGAACTTGATGAAGAGTTTGACACCTTTCCTACAACAAAAGGCACAGACGTGGTGCGAAGAAGGTATGATCGACTCAGGAGCATAGGTGCCAAAGTGCAATCTGTGTTGGGTGATTTTGCTGCTCAGGGAGAAAGGGCTCAAGCATTGCTAAGTTGGCGAGATCCACGAGCCTCAGTTTTATTTCTGACATTCTGCCTGTTTGCTGCATTTGTTCTGTATGCTATTCCTTTCAATGTTATGGCTCTTCTTGCTGGTTTTTATACCATGAGGCATCCGAGGTTTCGCAGTAAGTATCCTTCTTCACCAACAAATTTCTTTAGGAGATTACCAGCAAAGACAGATTGCTTGCTGTAAATAGTGTTATCTTTATCTATAGGCCCTCTGAATTATTCAGTTTTCTGTATGTTGAGATGAGGCCCTCCTTTTTTGCTGCTTATTTATTCCAATTTCCTTGTGGATTTTGGGTAATGTAAACATTCTGTCCCTCAAAAACCGAGTAATACATAATGTATTCATTCATGTGTACTATATTTTGTAAATTTGTGTTTTATCCTTGCCTATTTTCATTTATTACAAATATACAATTTGATAAACAGAATGCAGCCCTTTGTTTTATCATAAACAATATGCAGGTGTTTGAGTAGATTCTACGCACATAAACCTGTGCAATTTCAAAATTGTAGCCCAATGGTCAAAGGGCAATAACAGAGCCCTAAAGGTACGAAGTTAGTTGTCATTTTGATAGTGTAATTTGAACTAGATGCATACGTAGTGTATCAACTTAATCTGGACGTGACTCATTTGCATCTCAGGGAGATTTTATTCTTGTGGAACTGAGTACATGATAATTTGTTTGCTGTGATGAAATTGAGCTTTATTTTACCAAGATTTTACTACATTAGCTCATAATACTTGCTATTATAAAAGATCTTATAACATATTCTTCATCTTAAGCATCAGCCCAAGTAATATTGAGTTGGCCCCACTGACTCTGTGGGACCCCCAGAGCCTTCCAAACAGCCTTAGAAGCAGCAACAATGTTATACCCACAAGGTGGGTGATAACCCTCCCCTGCATCACACCCCTTTGTAGAATCACACTCATCAACCACCTTAGCCTTCACAGTCTTCCCATTCCCACTTATTGCGATCATCTTCCCACACCGTGCCCCACTATTATACCACCCTGTCGAGAGTGCAACCACCAGTGAGTTGTCGGTATGGTAGGCGTTGTCACACTTGGACTGGCTGTTCTGAAAGGCTCTAAGTGTGAGCATTCCCGGTGTTTGGGAGGTTACTGAAGGGGAGCATTGAAAGGTGAAGTAAACTGTGTTTTGGATACAACAGTTGGTGCTGCATTTTCCTGGTGGAGGGCTTGTGGCTCTAAAATAGCCCGTTGTTCGGCAGTTTTGACCTTCAACTTGTACACTATATAATCAGTAACACAACAAATGAAAACCATATGCTAATATTGTTATTTAACATTGTTGTCATTTTTATTTTATTTTTTTGTGTGTAGAGTTTGTGTTTTTGATGCTTTGAAGAATGATATTAGAGGGATATATATATATAATTTAAGGGGTGGTTTTGTTGACATAATAATATATTAATCTTTGTGTTTATCTTGTTACTATTTTAGTGCAAAGTTTAGTCAACTTTGGAGAGCTGGTCATATCATTCATTATTCAACATGACATTTCTTGATAAAGTTTGTCGGTTGACCATGAAGTAGTAGTTAATGGATAAAAATGGGGGTTGGATTGAGAAAAAATTATTAGCAAGAGAATTAAGAGTTAAACGCGTGGTTAGCCTTTCAACGAATGTTATCTATTTGAGTTTAGCTTGGTTTAAAATTGATAAAACTGACTCAATTCGAACATAAATTTGGTAGAAATGAATCGATCTTCCTAGGCTGAGCTACATGTTTGACTTTGTGAGTTCATTCCTGTATGGCTCTATCTATGAAAGCTTTTCCCATGTTTGATGGATTAATTAATTATGGTAGCTTGTAGGTTCTTCATTAATACGGAGTAGGCCATTGGATTTAAGGTTGGACTTGGACGCCCTATCATGTCCACATGAAGCCTTTCTAGGCTAAGTATTCACCCAAATACAAATCTAGGCTATTACTTTGCAACCCATCAAGCCACTTAAAAACACACTCTAGCAGTCTAGCCCAACATTGTCCAAACATAAATTACCATCCTTTTTTTTAAAAAAAAATCCTTTATCAAAAAAATTAAAAGCTACCAATTCATTAAAAAAAAAAAAATTACCATTTTTTTTGGAAGGGAGTCTCAGTCTTCACGACTTCATAATTTTTAAACCGATTAAATATTTTATTAGAGTAAGATAATATTTCAGGAAAAAATAAAATGAGCCATATAGATTTCTTATACAAGTACTATACACGCGATGTACGTGTGTCTCCTACCTTATAAAGTAAAGTATAAACGGGAAAAACACAACATTATTCAAAAGAAATTTATGTCATACATTTAGGAGAAAGTCCTAATATATCATCGTTAGACACAAACAAAATTGCATAACA
Source organism: Chenopodium quinoa (assembly GCF_001683475.1). Classification (NCBI taxonomy): domain Eukaryota; kingdom Viridiplantae; phylum Streptophyta; class Magnoliopsida; order Caryophyllales; family Amaranthaceae; genus Chenopodium; species Chenopodium quinoa. Next base: position 20,030 of record NW_018744701.1, on the reverse strand, counting down.
GTCTTTTGTACTACTGAAAGTCCTATTAGTACTACTGAGATGTTTTTTTCAGTACTACTTAGAGTGTGTCTTTTGTACTACTGAAATCATATATAGGACAACTGAGAATGTTCAGTAGTATAATATTGCCTCTCATTAGTACTCTTAAAAAGTCATTATTTATAAAATTGTCATTATTATATATTTGCTTGTGCCCAACTCTAGGTCCTAGAACTCAGAAGCGCTCTACATTTAGCAACTCTTCACATTCTATATCGATCAATTACAAGTTACAAACAACAAAATTAATGGTCTTTACTCTTTAGTGTAGTGACGTAGAACAAAATGGCGGGAAACGATTACACTACCTTGTTCTGCGACTGTACAGCTACTGTAGCTGCACTAGTTATTACTCCTACTCGTAATCTGTATCGTCTCATCTCAATTGCCCGACTCTACACTCAAAATTCCCACAAATTTCCAGAAAAATCCCACTCAAAACACAATAAATAAAAAAAAAAAATACCCAGAATCTTATAAACATTGAAATGTTACAACTGGGTTTATTTGTGTTTCTTTGTTCAATCCATTCTTAATATCTAGTCTTTTTATTTATTTTAAATTTTTAAATTTTTGCATGCATGTTTTTTTGATTATATAGAGTTTGAAAAGAAAATGAAGAAGATAAAATATGTAGATGATGCTGGTTTTACCTTTATTGATCATCTAATCTCATGGTCAGTTAATGATATACTTGATGATAACTTTTTCAATGACAAGGTTAGTTCCTCATTTCCTCTTATTTAAAATATATTATATGGTTGGTACTTTATGTTTGTAAATTGTGTAATTGAATTGTATGATGAATTGCATGCATGCTTTAGTTGTAGTCCTAGATAGATTATAGATAGGGCAAAAGATTTGATTTTGTTGTTGATTCACTAATTTGTAGTTAATTCCAACAAGTAAATACTGTAAGAAGATTTTATTGCTGTTGTTGACTCTGCATTTTGTGAACTACAGGTCAGGAAGATCCCTTGTCTGTTTCGATCGACAACCGAGTATTTCGATGCATTTGTGTATCCTTTGTTAGAGGAGGCACGAGCCGAATTGTGCTCAAATTTGTCTATGTTATCTAGAGCGCCTTTTGGTAGAGTAGTTTCGTGTTGTAAAGCTACCAAAGATACTAAATTACACTTTTTGTACAATGTTAAGGTTCATCATTGGAGGGTTAATTCTGCTGGTGGAGATAGCAAAACTTATAATGTTTTGCCAGGAGATGTGTTTGTATTGATGGATTCTGAATTTGATGCTGAGGAACCTGTTCTACAGTCGGGGCGAAAATGTGTTCTAGCATCTGTAGTTAATATGTCTCAGGATGATGCAGATGAGGACACTTCTGCTACTTGTATCAGAGTGATTGTGTCTAAAGAGATTGACATGAATGATTTTGTAAATAAATATTTACTTATTGTATTTTTGACTAATGTGATTCCATTTGAACGCATATGGAATGCTTTGCACATGAAGGAGAACTTGAAGTTACTCGAGAAGGTCTTGCACTGTGATTCCTTGGTATGCTTCCAGTCTTATTGTTGAAGTTTTCGTATTTTCGTTCTTGTAATGCTGATGAACTTCTATTCCGCATTTGCCAACATGTTCATGATAGTTATATTATTTGTCATTTGTATCACTAGGATCATCCTAGAAAGAAAGGTTTATGCACATTAGTCGACTTGGAGAATGATTGGACTGTAATTATTCTATGATGATCATAACATTTTGAAGCTGAGAGGCAACTAGAACAAATCTATGTTGCTGATTTAGGACTAGGATGCTTATATATGACTATTTTCATTTTATAATGCATAAATAATTGATAGCAACAACCCATTTAAGGCTTAGTTATAATATATTATTCAATTTTGCAGGACAAAGGAACTGATGGCAATGGCTGTTCAGAAACTGATCATTTCTGGCTCAACAAACTTGGTTCGGGTTTACCACGTCTAAACCCATCTCAGAAGGATGCAATTTCGGCTTCTTTGAAAAATATACAGTGTAAGGACAAGTTTTCTGTTGAACTTGTATGGGGTCCTCCTGGGACTGGTAAATCTAAGATGATCAGCACATTGCTATGCATTCTGCTAAGGCTTAACTGTAGAGGCCTGGCTTGTGCCACAACAAATGTGGCAATTACTGCATTAGCTAGTCAGGTTGTAGAGCTGTTGAGAGCGTGTTCTGCAAGGAATTCAGACAATAGGTTTTGCTCATTGGGCAGCTTACTTTTGTTTGGGAGCAAGAAGCAGGTAGATGTAGGTTCAGATATTGAAGATATTTATTTGGACTACCGTGTTAAGAAGCTAGCAGAGGTTTTTAGCCCCATTAGTGGCTGGCGCTGTTCTTTCTCGTTGTTGTTGAATGAATTCCAGGATTTTTCTTCACAGGATCATTTTCTCACTGGACAACATGGTCAGAATAGGTGCCTTGGCAATTCAGAGCAACTTCTATCCTTTCTTAATTCTATTAGAGATCAGTTCAATGAACTAATTGGTCCTGTCAAGAGATGCATCTCAATCTTTTGTACCCATATGGCAAAAAGTTTCATTCAGGAACACAATATTGAGAACTTGACTAAGCTTTATGATTTGCTTGATTCTTTTGAAAGTTTGCTGTTGCAATATATTGGTCAACTCAGTGGGTTGGCTCCTTGTAGTGGAGTCTTTCAGAAGTCTATTGTGTATATACTAGGTCTTCTCGAAAAGAAGGGAGATGAATGCTTTGATCTTTTACAAAATCTAATTGTTTCTTTGGGCAAACTTAAGTTTCCCCAAGTGACAAATTATGATTTCATCTCGGATTTCTGTTTCCAAATGTCATCCTTGTTATTCTGTACGGCTTCAAGTTCCTATAAATTGTATTATGCGCCTATAAAATCACTCGATGTTGTGGTTATTGATGAAGCTGCGCAGTTGAAGGAGTGTGAGTCCATTATACCACTCCAACTTCCCGATCTAAGGCATGCTATTCTTGCAGGAGATGAGTACCAGCTACAGGCCATGGTGAAAAGTCATGTAAGAATATCGGTCTAAAATTGATTTCTATTTTACTCTTAAAATTTTACTTAATCTTATGATTGTTTATATGATCCAGAAACCTTTCCTTTTTTTGATGCAGATTTCAGCGAGTGTTGATTTTGGCCGAAGTTTATTTCAGAGATTAGGTTTGTTAGGCTGGTCAAAACACCTACTAAACATGCAGTACAGAATGCACCCTTCAATAAGTGCATTTCCAAGGAGGATGTTTTACAGCAACAAAATTACTGATGCACCTAGTGTGAAGAGTGACGGCTATGAGAAACGTTACCTTGAAGGATTATTCTTTGGTCCTTATTCATTTATAAATATTACAGAGGGAAAAGAAGAATTTGATGATAATGGACAAAGCAGAAAAAATATGGTTGAGGCAGCAGTTGTCCGGGCTATAGTACTTCGTCTTTACAAAGGTATGCCACGCGGATAGTTCCCTTTTCAGGTTGCTTACAGAATTTTTATCTTGAAAGATCAACCTACTTATTTTCTCAGTTTCGTAACACATTACAAAAATTAGCTTCTGGATGTGCTGCAAAATGCAGATTTGATCCGTGACTAGAATTTTTTAAATTCTGTTGTAATTGTCTTTATATTCCTTATCAATTGGAAAAATACCTTCCAGTTCCAGCATCGGAGCAGGAACGAACTGTGAAATATTGCCGTTTTCTTCATGAAAAATAATGCTTGTTTTAGTAGTGCGAGTATTTTTTTTTTTTTTTTTTTGGTTACGGTGTAGTATTGATGTTCAGCAAGTAACTAATTTATTATTTTGGCGCACCATTTCTCCTTGATGGAATGTGTGCTACCCCAGGCTTTAGTGACCTGGAAAATGGATCTATATTTTAGCTTTGGACATTTTTTCACTAGGTTCAACATTCTTTATCGAGAGCTGCATTGTTTGAATTGGTATTTTTACTTTTGGGATGCATTGTACACTTGCATTCTATACAAAAATCTGTGTTTTAGGGCCTCTATTTATCTAATACACTAATTGGCCTTTACAAAATTCTTTATTGCTGCATTCTTAGTCTTGGTTCATTTTCTTGTTTGCAGGATGGTGCAAATCACCCTGCAATAAAAAAGTTAGCATTGGTGTAATATCGCCTTATTCTGCACAGGTTAAGGCAATTGAAAGAATGATTGGTCAGAGATTTTCGAATCTGGAAAATTTTACAGTGAACATCAAATCAATTGATGCGTTCCAAGGTGCAGAGGAAGACATAATACTGCTATCTTTGGTCAGATCTAACAACTTTGGCGAAATTGGTTTCTTATCTAATCCTCAACGACTTAATGTTGCATTAACAAGGGCAAGGTATGTCTTGGAAGTACTTCCAAATAATTTTTAGGCTTCACTGCTGTTTTTCCTACACTAGTTATTTTCCAATTTACATTCTTGATTCCAGACATTGCCTATGGGTGCTTGGAAATGGGAAGACTTTAGCCAAAGCCAACCTTATTTGGAGGGATTTTATCACCGATGCTAAAGAGCGGAAATGTTTTTTCAATGCTAATGAAGATGAAAAAATATCAGAAACAATCATTTATGTTAAGAAGGAACTAGATCAGCTGGATGATTTGCTCAGCGGAAATAGTGTGCTTTTTCGTAATGCAAGGTGGAAGGTGGGTAACTCCTCTTATCAAATTAATGATGTTCAATTTAGTTGAACCTTAAACACTTCAGTTTGGGCTTACCTATTCTTGTTGCTGAACATTGCTCATGTTATTTTTCCTAGGTTCTCTTTGCTAGTAATTTCATCAAATCATTTTCAAAGCTGCAATCAAGCCAAACAAAGATGCATGTGTTTAATCTTATAGGCAAACTTTCAAATGGATGGCGACCAAGGAAAATCAAAGTCGATCCTCCTTGTGAGAGCTCTGTTCGAATTGTCAAGCAATTCAAAGTTCAAGGCCTCTATGTCATATGCTCAAATGACATTGTTAAAGAATCAGAATATTTCCAAGTTATGAGGGTTTGGGATATTTTGCCATTGGAAGCAGTGGCCGAATTGGTTAAGAGAATTGACAAACACTATGGTTTATTCACTGAAGAGTTTGTCAGATGCTGCAAGAAAAAATGTATTGAAGGGTATGCTTTCTTTTGTTACATTTTCATCAACATGCATCTATAAGATTGCGAAATTAGGAAAACTATCTTGTTGAAATGATTAATCCTTTTTGGCAATATCTCATTTATCTAATTGATTTGTTATGCTCAGTACGCTGGAAGTTCCCGTATGCTGGAGCAGCAACTCTAATATTGTTCGGTACAAGAGTTGCAGTGATGCTGAGAGAACAAGTATATCAGATGACGATGATGTAGCACCAAGATGTATTGACAAGGCAGAAGTCGAGGAGAGCTTGTTGCTAGTAAAATTTTACTCTTTATCTGTCGGTGTAGTGAAACACTTGATTTCTGTTTCTGATGGTAGGGCATTAGAGCTTCCCATGGAAGTGACAGACAACGAGTGGGAAATAATTCATTACCCAAGAAGCTCTTTTGTGTTAGGAAGGTCTGGCACTGGAAAGACCTTGGTGTTAGTCACGAAACTATTTCAGAAAGAACAACTATATCACATGGCTTTGGGTGGTTCTGATGAGGTACATGGCGATGCTTCCTTGTGTGATGACCCATCAATTAAGCTTGAGGGTAGAAGCGCTATTCTGCGACAACTGTTTGTAACAGTTAATCCGAACTTGTGCCATACAGTAAAACAACACATCTCCAATCTTCAAAGGTAACTGTGAGATACTTTACATTTCTCAATTGTGACATTGTCAACTCCACATTGTCTCTGGGAATTTAAACAGAAAAATGTCGTATATATTAGGGAAGAAGAGTGTATTCAGTATTCAATAGATTTGTGTTCTCGGGTCAATTGTCAATCTCATATGTGTAATTGTTTCACCTCTTAGGGTGTTTTCTGTTAGGAGGAATTCGTTTGGTTTGTATAAGGGTGCAAAGACATTTTCTTCTTCCCGCATTATCCTTATTTTTCTTGCCGATTACTTTCTCTCCTCCCTTTCATCCCCTTCCCACCATCCCCATTCTTTTCCTTCTCTCTAAATTTTATTAAGGTACTAAAGAAGGATACTTAATCTTTTGTAGCATTTTCCCTTTCAAATTTGTCCATGGAAAACAATATCTAGTTGGCAGTGTTTTCTGTCCAACCAAATGGAATTTTAGTGATAATGTTGAGGAGCATGCTCTTGGAGCATGTTTGATTATATGCTAAGCTATTTTGTTATATTGATAATCTCATATCTGTTGTCGTACTGAATTTGGCCTCACTGATGCTTCAGCACTGTTCGTGGAGAAATCTTGAATAAGGAAACCTGCATCCAAGTTTATGATGAGACGCAACTATTTGAAGATATTCCTCACTCTTTCTGGGAGATCCCTGCTGAGTCATATCCTCTTGTGATATCTCTCAAGAAGTTCCTGCTCATGCTGGATGGTACAATAGGTACCTCATATTTCCATAGATTTGTGAAAACTAGACAAACTTGTAGCTTAAAATCAGTTGAGCTGCAAATGATGGAAAGGAAAGAAGTAAGCTTTGATAAGTTTAGTGTCTCATACTGGCCTCACTTCAATTCGACTCTTACAAAGGATCTTGATCCTTCAAGAGTTTTCACTGAAATACTCTCTTGTATAAAAGGTGGAATAAAAGTTGAACAGGGTAGACTCACTTTAGACAGTTATATTCAATTGTCTGACTGCAAAAAGTCAAGCTTAAGTAGGAACGAGAGGGAGGCCATATATGGTATATTCTTGTGCTATGAGAAGATGAAGCTTACAAGAGGTGAGTATGATTTGTCTGATGTAGTGAATGATCTTCATCATCGGTTCAGCCATCAAAGGTATGAAGGTGATGCCTTGGATTTTGTGTATATAGATGAAGTTCAAGATTGGACTGTGCGGCAACTTTCTCTTTTAAAATATGTTTGCAAGAATGTCAAAGAAGGTTATGTGTTTGCTGGTGATACAGCTCAAACAATTGCCCAAGGTGTAGATTTTAGTTTTGATGAGATCAGAAGCTTTTTCTATGTCAATTTTCTCCAAGGCCCGTGTGTGAAAACTAGTAAACAGGATCAAGGAAACATCTGCCCAATTTTTGTGCTGAATCAAAACTTTCGATCCCATGCTGGGATTTTAAAGTTAGCTCACAGTGTCATCAAACTTATCTACCATTTCTTTCCATACTCAATTGATAAGGTTAATCCAGAGTTCAGTCTTATTGATGGAGATGCTCCCATACTGCTGGAGTCTGCATCTGGTGATGAAGATGTTGTCATGAAAATCTTTCAGGACAATAAAAATGATGGCAGGAATACTGTCATTTTTGGAGCTGAACAAGTTATTATTGTACGAGATGAAAGTGTGAGAAATGAAATGCCAAGCCATGTAAAAGGACATGCACTTGTGCTCACGGTATTTGAGTGCAAAGGCTTGGAGTTTAAGGTAAATAACTGTTTGGCTTTTCTATTTCTTGACATTGACTTCTTCATTATTGTTATAAGGTTCTCGCTTGACATTTCTAACTCTATATTGTTTTTGTTTGATGCCTTATTTTTATTTTTATGTTGCAAAAGTTGCTTAATATACCAGCTATGCACTTTGATATTCTGTGATCCTGAAATAGCTTATCCCTGTGACATGTTTATCATCACAGGACGTTCTCTTGTACAACTTCTTTTCATCATCACCTATTAGAGAACATTGGAGTGTAATATATAAATATATGCAAGAGAAGAACCTTGGCTCATCATTTCCACATTTTCCAAAGTTCAATCATGCAAAACATAGTGGTTTGTGCCATGAATTGAAGCAACTATATGTGGCCGTCACCCGAGCAAAGGAAAGATTATGGATCTGTGAGAGCCATGGTAGTCATGCAGAACCTATGGCTAATTACTGGAAAAAATTGAATCTGGTCCGAATTAGACAGTTTGACAATTCATTAGCTCAGGAAATAATATTTCCCAGCTCTAAGGAGGAATGGAAATCGCAAGGTTTCAAGGTTTGTTTTTTGGCTTTATTTGGAAGACATTCATTATTAGTTTTCTCCTCCAATTTCATGTTAACCATCTTAGTTTAATAGATTTTAGAGAACCCATGTGATGCTCATATTAAAATTTAGTAAGTTTGTAAGTCTAATGCATCAGCATTGAGGATTTTGGGATCATAGCTCAATCATTTATCAGATGTACCTATAATTGCTGGCATCATGCTAGGTGTCACCATCAGTGTGTGGTGTTATCTGAGTCAGGAACTCAGGATTTCATACTTGAACTATTGTAACTATTTATTTTGTCTTCAATATTCCTTGCATCCTGATTCACCTTTATATGCAGTTTCTCGAAGTAAGTAACTATGAGACAGCGGCAGTCTGCTTTGGGCGAGCTGGAGATACTTACTGGGAAAAATACGCCCGTGCTACTGGCCTTAAAACAACCGCTGCTCATATGCGTGGCTTGAGTTCTGAAGCAGTCAAAATGCTTACAGAAGCTGCTGAAATCTTTCAAAGCCTAGATAACAACAAAGAGGCCGCTAAGTGCTTCTATGATGCAGGCAATTATGAAAGAGCAGGTAGTAGTGAAAACAGTTACTAATTTCAATGTATTCTGCTATTTTTAGAAACCATTATTTGGAACTATTACTGATATACCTTGAATTCTTTCGCTAGAACATAGCAGACTTTTGACACAGTCCTTTGCAAATGAACATTGAAAAAATAGAAACAAAAGTATAATGGGCAGTATGAATCCTAGTTAGTGAACCTTGTCCTAAGCCTGAAAATGAACTTTTACTATATGATTGAAATTGTAGCCTAAAACCCAATGGAGTTCACATTTAAGTTTACTTCCTTGAATTCTGACCCAGATGAACTGATTATTTCCAGAAATGACGCTATTGAACTTTTTTTTTTTACAGGTGATATATATCTGCAGCACTTTCAAAGTTCTGAGCTTGAAAAGGCTTGTCATTGCTATACCTTGGCCGGTTTTCATGCACGTGCTGCGGAGATCTATGCTGAAAATTACCTCTACAGAGAATGTTTGCATGCATGTAATACAGGAAAATTGTTTAACTTAGGATTGCAGTACGTACAAAGCTGGAAACAGCTGGCTCTTGAGGAGGGAAGCATAGACTTGATAACATTTGAGCAAGAATTCCTGAAGAGTTGTGCTCATGCTTCCTATAAGAAAAAAGACAAGAAAAAAATGATGAAGTATGTTAAGAAATTTAGCTCTCTTGATTCAATGAGGACCTTCTTATGGAATCAAGGGTGTTATGAGGAGGGAATTGACATAGAGATAGAAATGGGCGATATTCAAGAGGGTCTAAGAATCGCAAGAAAAGTAGGATTATTTTTACGTGAGGCAGATTTATTAGAAAAGGCTCAGAATTATGAGGATGCTTCTAGGCTCTATATTTGGTACGTGTTTGGTAAATGTTGTTGGGCATCTGGTGGAAAAAATTGGCTCGAAAGAGATCTTTTGTTGAAAGAGGAATTGTTGTCCAGAGCTGAAGCTTCTGCTCTCAATGCTTCAGCTGATTTTCACAAACAAATTCATACAGAAGTTCTGCTTTTGTCAACTCAAAGTACTGGGTTGTCTGAACTGGAGAAGCAGTTAGAAGTCTCCCAAAAAAGCGGGAATTTGAAATGGGAGGTCATATGTACTAGAAAAATTCTTGAAATCCTTCTTCAGACTCAGACTTCACCATTTAAATGGGAATCTGACTCGCGAGAAATGATCTCAGGTGGCCAGGTCTCAGTTGAAAAACTGATATACTTTTGGTCATCCTGGAAAGAGAAGATTTTGACAACCTTGGAACACCTAAAGAGTTTACCAGCACATGATAATCACTGGGACTTCTGTCTACATTATTTTGGCGTGCGAAAGCATCCAAACACTGGTTACTTTATGCTCTATCCTGATGCTGAATGGGTGTCGAAATATCCGAAAAAGAATAATCAAAGACTTGGCACAGAACATTTGGTGACTTCTATTCGACATTACTGGTGTTCAGAGTTACTCTCAGTTGGCTGTAATATGCTGGAGTATCTGAATATCTTTCAGAAGTTTTCTGCTGATTCGATGCCTATGATTTGCAAAAGTAGGATTGTTGATCATATTTTTGAATGTACCCTTTTTTTGATGGAGTCGGATTATTTAAGGCAATGGGGTCAAGTGTCAACTGCTCGAATGTATTATGCGACAAAATGGTATGCTGCTGCTGTGTTTACCACTGAATGGTACAACCTTATCCTACATGATCAAGTAAAGAACCGAAGCTCCATCATCACACGAAAACTGAGGGCAAAACTAGATCATTATTTGCCTAATATGTGAAAGATTTGAATTCCAATCTTTGTTGAGTAATGTCAGCTAATTGCATTGTTTGCTTGAGTTGCTAAATTATGTTTGCTAGCCTGGTGTCAAGTAAATATCTGAAATAGCAGACATTAATCTAGCTGAAGTTATTGATAACACTTTCATCTTGTCTTATATCTTTTAACTCAGGGAAGTGGATTACCATTTGTTAGGATTAGTGTGGAGATAGATAAATACATGGAGACATAAGGAGATTGCATAGAAGCTGCCTTATTGTTAAGGTTCGACCAAACTTGTGAAAAGTTCGGTCGAACCCGGTTTTAAGTCAGTAGGTGCAAGCTAGTGACCAAACCCAAGGAGTTCGACCGAACCACCCCAGGTTCGACCGAAGTAGGTTCGGCCGAACCTCCCTGCTCCCTATTTCGTCGCTTCGTTTTCGGCTTGTGCGATTTGCTTTAATCTTAGCCGTTGGATTGTATTTTCTACCTAGACTATATATACCTTTTCTAAGCCTCTTTGTTGATTATTCACAAACATTTAAACACATAGAGAGGTTTTGAGAGGGTTTGTGAGGAGCATTTGAATTCTATACAATTCATGCTTGTAATTCTTGAGTTCATTCATCATCAATATTACTCCATAGTGCAAGGGTGGGTTTTTTCTCCCGGTTCTCGGGTTTTCCCACAGTAACATTGTCTTCCTTTTACTTGCTTTAATTCCTTCAAAGTTGTTCTTGATTGTTATGCTTGTTTGTTCATTGCTATTGTGGGTTGATTGCAAGTTAGTTGAACACTTTAATCCTTACACCATTAACTTCCATCTTATGTTAATATATAATACCCTTTACTGCATGAGTCCTATACTCTTTGTGCTACCCTGCCGACTGCCGTGCCCAACTTTGTCAAATACCTCTTTTTTACAATAGGAAGAGAAGCTCTAGTTTCCTTAGTTTTGCTCTATGTTGCCAACCTCATTCTCAAATCCATTACAAAAAATCAATGTGAAAAATAAACTTAAGTGCAAAAAAAAAAAAAAAAAAAAGTGTTAAGAAAATTATTTTACACCCTTTCCGGTAAGATTGATTTAGCTTTTGATTTTTTATTACATTAATTTCTTATACGAAGTATTTCGTAACTTTTAAATTTTATGAAGAATTACTTCTTACACACCTAATTATTTGTGTGTTTAAGTTAGCGTGTATCACAATCCACACCCTTGACGTGTTCCTGTAATATAAAGAAAATGTTGATTTACTTACGAAAATGTCATATTGACTGATATGTTTCTATTTACAGAAATGTCACCAAATAAACAATTTTTGTTCATCACGATGATTAACTGGGGCTCCCTCTTATTTCCACCTATCTATTTACGGAATTCACTTGCATCGTCTAAATATTTTGTTGCACCCACTCTTATCTTCTTTTTTTTTTTGGCAATTTTATACAATAATTGAGATTAACAAAAAAAATATGGAGGTACTAGCATATTACACAATGTAAAACAACAATTACTCATACTGCATAAACAAAAAAAAAAAAAAAAATCGCTCAATAATTACTCTCTTGGTCTCTTATTTGTTTTGCCTCAATTTTCTTTTTAGGCCGTCATTTTAATTTCGACCCATTTTATTTTTGAACATATAGGATTACACTTTTACTCTCACAATCACCCCTTTAACCCACTACTTTTCTCTCTCATCATTTTTTCCAATTAAAAGTTAATAAAGTAACATTTGTCTATGGGGTAAAAAATAAGAAACGAAGAAATACCTTGTAGTTTAAAGTTTAAACCAAGTTTACTAGCTGAGTATGAATTGGGTATTAGCGTAGTACACAATGACACATTGTAGAACAATACTACGGGGTGCACACAAAAAATAACTATGGAGTAGACGTTATAAATATAATCAATGGCGGCAAACATATGCAGTGTACCCCGTGCCACAACTGCTAAGCTGTAGTGACGTTTCATCTCTCTCCCCATCATTTCCATTATCATCAATAATCGCACTTGAAAATAAACCCATTTTTTGAAAATCCCACTTAAAAATAAATCAAAATGACTACCAAAATTCCTTCATTTTAACACCCACAACATAAATCATCATCATTCTTGAACTGGGTTTGTTTCATTCTTTGTAATTTCAACTTTTTCATGTCTGTTATTGATCATTTTCTTGAACACAACTTGATTTTTTAGGCTATAAAATCTAATATTTACTTGAATTTGGTTCTTGATGATTTGACGCAGGGGAAGAAAGAGAATTATGGATTTGGAATCCGGAAAGATTGAAAAAATTGTAAGAGATCAAATGCTCTCTTCAAGAAAAGTTAGAAGTAAGAAATGTAAGCTACATAATCTTATAGGAAAAATATTTGGTCCATTTTCATTTATAAACATCTCTCAAGGAAGAGAAGAAGTTGATGATGATGGGCATAACACTAGAAATCTGGTTGAAGTGGCAGTTTTGATGAATATTGTGCAACGTTTGCACAAAGGTAAACCGCCCTTTTAAACGTATTAGGAGTGGATTGTTTCCTTTATGTGTGTATTTGACTGTTCTCTGAGTAGTGTAAATTGTGATTAGTTATTATTGATAGTGGGTTGCATACTTGCATGTCAAGTCTCAACCAACAAATGTTATGTGAATGTGTTTGATGAGTCCGAACCCTAACCGGGCTTCTCGATATTTAAGGACCGTGCAGCTTGGTTACGGGTAAGGGTGATTCGTGGTTTTGTTGTTGTTCACTCCGTTGTTCTGAGTTGGGTATTCTTGTTTGACATGGGTACGTGTCCAAGTGTGCTATTTTGTGAAAATTTTCTATGATTTTGGCTTTGGCCTAAACACATATATATTAATATATCCTATTTATGTTTAAGTGTTGAGAATCTAACATGGGCACTTGAGGTAAATGAAGAATCCAAGTAACATAGGTTGTTGGCTATATCTGTTATTCCTTGTCAACTTTTTTGTACATAAGTTAGGTTTGGTATGGGTTGCTCAAATTCTTAATGTGGCTCTTACATCTGCTCAAAACATGTACATAGATGTTAAGATTAGAGATTGGTCTATTATAAAGCTTTTTTCCAATATGATGATTTCCATGATACCTGAAGTTTTTGCTGTTGTACACAGAATGGCAGTGCTACAGCCAAAAGATTTCTGTGTGTATAGTATCTCAAGGTGTAGCACAAGTTAAGGATATTGAGAGAAGAATTGGGAAAAGATATGAAAAGCTTTTAAACTTTGAGTTGAAGGTGAAATTAGTTGAAGGATTCCAGGAAGGTGGCGAAGCAGATATTGTTATAGTATCTACTGTAAGATCCAATTCTGCTGGATCTTCTGAGTTCCGCTTAGATCATGGAATGGCTGATGTTGCTTCGAGTAGGGCCAGGTATGACTTAGGATGATGTCTCTGGACTAATTATAGTTTCTGTTGGCTTTTTTTTAATCAAGTAAACCTGCTCTTCCTCTTTTTAAACAATTGTAGGCATTGCCTCTGGATACTGGGGAACAAGGAAACCCTTGCTGAAGCAGATACTTTCTGGAAAGATATTATTTCTGATGCCAAACTGCACAGCTGTTACTTTAATGCTGAAGAAGACGAGAATTTAGCTAAAGTCATTGTAGATGTTAAAAGCAAGTTGGATGAACTTGAAGACTTGCTTGATAAGGATAATAATATTTTCAAAGCTTCAGGGTGGAAGGTATACCTTTGCTCTATCCTTCCAGAAATATGCATATTCTGTTGAATTTTGTGATAATATTGCAACATTAAACTGAGTTTTCACAATCCTTTAATTTGTAGGTTGTCTTCAGTGAGAATTTTGTCAAATCTTTTGCCAAGCTGCCCTCAATCTACTCTAAGAAGCTTGTGGTGAATTTTATTTTGAAGTTAGCTAATGGCTGGCGGCCAAAAAATAAGAACACTGATCTGGTCTGTGAAAGTGCTGTTAGAATTGTAAAACAATTTGAGGTTGAGGGTCGGTATATCATTTGCACAAATGATATAATCAGGTTACAGGGATATGCTACTCAAATCTTGAAGGTCTGGGATATCTTGCATTTGGAAGATGTACCAGCATTAGTCAGTAAACTTGACATAATATATGGAGCATTTACTGATGAATTCCTTGCATGCTGCAAAGAAAAATGTCTCCAGGGGTATATTCTCTTTATATAATTTGTATATCATTCTATTTACAAGTTAAATTCAGTGAGCGATCAGTCTCCAAAGATGTACTGAAGTGCTTAGACGACACAACTGCACCATAAGAATTAATATGCTGCTGCATTGAGCTTAAAAGAAACTACCTTTGTTTATCTGTACCTTTGTATGTGCGTCTAGAAAATGTTGACAAAAGATGAAAAGAAGCACCAGATGTGGCTTTCCATCTTTTCCTAATGTTCTCTATGTTTGTTTATGTAGGAAGTTGGAACTCCCAAGAAACTTTACTTCATTTGATGTTGCACGGTTCAAAGTTGTTAATAACGCAAAATCAACAAGTTCTTTGGATGCTGATAGTGTTGGAACAAGCTTTTTTGAGAATGCAAAAGTCAAGGAGAGTTTGCTGCTTATGAAATTCTATCCATTTTCTGAGGGTGTCTTGAGTCACTTGATGTCTGCGTATGATGGGTTGCTTTTGAATGTCCCTTTGAGGTATCAGACCAAGAAAGAGAGGCAATTTTCAATGGCAAAAGCACCTTCATTTTAGGACGATCTGGCACAGGTAAAACAACAGTGTTGGTGATGAAGTTGTTTCAAAAGGAACAACAACATCACATAGTTTCAGAAGGAAATCTACATGACGCCTTGATGAGTGAGTTTTCAACCAATGCTCCTGGTAGAATGGGAGCGCCCCTTCGCCAACTTTTTGTGACCGTAAATCCAAAACTTTGTTTTGCCGTCAAACACCACATCAAAAATCTTAAGAGGTCTGTGAACCTTTTCATTATCTTTTTCCCCTGCAATATATAATATACTTCATATGCTAATGAGCTACCATGCTGGTGTATGTGCAAATGAGCTTACCTTGCTGGTGTACTCTAGTATGGACCGTATTGATAAAATGTTACAGCACTTATTAATTGCCTGTGGAGAAAATCTTCTATAAGAAAATGCACTTTTCATTCTCCTTTTTTAGAAAATCTTCTATAAGAAAATGCACTTTTCATTCTCGTTTTTTAAAAGTTGGCTTGTGTTCCTAGCATTATTGATTTATCTTATGGTTGTTACAGCTTTGTTAACGGAGAAAACTTTGGTGAGGGATGTGTCTTCAATGATGTGATTGAAATGGATGAATATGAGAAGTTCAAGGACATCCCAGAGTCTTTTCAAGATATTCCTTTAAATGCCTTTCCACTTGTGATAACATTTAATATGTTTTTGCTGATGCTTGATAGAAGCTTTGGTTTGTCATATTTTGATAGATTTACGGATATTAGGAAAATCTGTTATATGGAAACTGCAAGTTTCAGACTGGTTGTTCAGGCAGTAAGAAGGAAAGAGGTTACATTTGAGAAATTTAGATCATCTTATTGGCCTCATTTCAACTCCCAGCTCACAAGAAAGCTTGATCCTTTAAGAGTTTTCACCGAGATTAATTCCTGTATAAAAGGTAGGCTACATTATGGGGAGGGTGATAACAACAATCTGAGTTTGCAGAGTTATATGCAATTATCTAAGGCCCGAGTATCAAAATTCAGTGAGGATGAAAGAGAGGTAATATATAAGGTATTTGGGGACTATGAGAAAAAGAAGGTTGTACGAGGAGAATTTGATTTGGCTGATCTAGTGAATGATCTGCTTTGTCGTTTTAAGTGTGAAAATTATGAAGGTGAGCTCATGGATTTTGTTTATATTGATGAAGTCCAGGATCTAACCATGAAGCAACTTGCCCTCTTCAAGTACATATGCAGTAATGTGGAGGAAGGCTTTGTATTTGCAGGTGACACTGCGCAGACTATTGCTAGAGGCATTGATTTTAGATTTGAGGATATAAGAAAGCTTTTCTACGAGGAGTTTCTCAATAATATGGAAGTTGTTGGAGATGAGCAAAAGAAGATTAAAGGGCTAATATCTCCTACCTTTCAACTAAGCCAAAATTTTCGGACTCATGCTGGAGTTTTAAATTTAGCTCAGAGTGTTATTGACCTTATCTGGCATTTTTTTCCCAATTCTATTGATCCCCTTAAACCGGAAACTAGTCTCTTATGTGGGGAACTTCCAATACTACTGGATTGTGAAAATTGCGAAGATGCCCTCATAAAGATTTTTCAAGACAAAGCAAGTCAAGGTGACAACAGCAATAGCATTAGCTTTGGATCCGAACAGGTGATAATGGTCAGAGATGATCATGCGAGAGACAAAGTAGGCAAATTTGTTGGCAGACAGGCCCTTGTGCTGACAATCTTTGAGTGCAAAGGCTTGGAGTTTGAGGTAATATTAGTACATTCTATTTGGATGTGTAAGTTGCTCTAGCTATATTGATTTCTGTATATAAGCCTTCTTATTATCTGCTGCAATCAATGCTCTCCTCGTTTCAAGGTGTGTTTTTTTTTTTTTTTTAGGGGGTGGGTGGGGGGATTTGCCGATTTGGTCTTGAAATCGCAGCTTATGGCTTTATTGTCCCTTCTTGTTGCAATTTCCTTTGGGATTGCATTATTTAGTCAAACTGTTCTTGGAGTGTCGAATTTCCAGGATTGCCTACTGCAATACTTACTTTCTCGGCATTTAAGCGTGTTACTGAAAGCCATCATTATCCCTATAGCCATATTAAGTGTTTTCTCGTTCCAAAGTCTGATTATAACCCTCTTTAACTGCAAATAGAAATCGAGACCGTTCAAGTAACACTCTATTCTTGTTATTGCAGGATGTGCTGTTGTATAACTTCTTTGGATCCTCACCATTAAGAGAACAGTGGAGAATTATTTATGAATACGTGGAGGAAAAGCTCTGTGCTTTGAATTTAGAAACTTATCCAAGTTTTACAAATGCAAAGCGTGATGTTTTGTGTTATGAGCTAAAGCAATTGTATGTAGCCATTACTCGTACAAGACAAAGGCTTTGGCTATGTGAAGACAGCGATAGTTTTTGATCTCCTATGGCTGACTATTGGCGAAAGCTGAATCTCATTCAAGTTAAAAAGTTGGATGAGTCATTTGCACGGTCTATGCAAGTTGCTAGTAGCTTAGAGGACTGGAGATGGCGGGGTAAAAAGGTTTGTCTTATTAATTCATGGTATTAAGGTTCTTGCTTTTCTATTTTTTAAATTTTCTTGTTGCAGATAAAGTACTCCTGTCTCATGTGTCTGCAATTTATTAGTCTGACCTCATATGCCCCATTTAGATTCCTCACTTCCTTTGATTGGGCCTTTTCCAATTACAGATGCTAGAGGTGCATAACTACAAGGCTGCTACGCAATGTTTTGAACGCGCTGGAGATTTTTACTGGCAAAAGTTTGCCAAAGCCTCTAGCTTTAAGGCAGCTGCTGACAACTTACGAGGTTTAAGCATGGAAAAGTCTTTGGAAATGCTCAGAGAAGCTGCTGAGCTATTTGAAAGCATAAGAAACATCAAGAAAGCAGTCGAATGTTACATAGATGCTGAAGACTATGAAAAAGCAGGTAGTGTTTATAGCTATCCCCCAGCCAAGCCTCAGGGAGTGCTAGAGAGAAATTTATATTTGGCATGAATTTGATACTGATACCCTATGGAAATATATATACCTTTAGTAAATACTCTGTACATGATCTTGATTTACGTGGTAAAAATTACATCCTTCAAGAGATGATGGTCCAAGTATAGAAGCGCAGTTGAAGAGTTGGTGTTCATTGTATTTTAGATTGACTAATAGGATAGACAGCCTGATAGAAGTAATACTAGTTGGCTATCTTGCACCATATGCTGAAAAACTTATGTATCTGACAGTCAAGTCTATTGTTTATGCCTGTTTGGTATCTGATTACTTACTAATGTGTATGCTTTGCAGGTAAGTTATGTCTTGAAGAATCAGATCTGCAAAGAGCAGGTGAATGTTTCACCCTGGCAAGATGCTATAAACTTGCTGCTGAGGTGTATGATGAGGGACTTTATTTCAATGAATGCTTGTATACTTGCTCGGAGGGTAAGTTGTATGACTTGGGTTTGTGTTACATACGAAGTTGGAAACAAAAGTATCATGGTAAGCCTACAAAACAAAGGATCGACTTCAATGCAAGTGAACAAAAGTTTCTTCGCAAATGTGCACTTGCATGTTTTGAGCAGCAAGACCAGCAAACTATGATGAAATATGTTAGAGATTTTAGCTCTCCGGAATCAAAGCGAAATTTTTTGAAGAAGTTGAGCTGCTTTGATGAACTTTTTGAGTTGGAGTTATAATATAAGAATTATCTAGAAGCTGCAAAATGTGCTAGACAAATGGGTGATATTTTACTGGAGGCGGATATGTCAGGAAAAGCTGGTGATTATGAAGAAGCATCTAGGCTCTATCTTGCCTTTGCGTTTGCTGGCAGTCTTTGGGCAGATGGTAGCAAGGGATGGCCTCTAGAAGAGTTTCAATCAAAAAAGCATCTTTTGTCAAAAGCCACAGCTCATGCTCGTAACTGTCCACGCCATTTCAATGAGGTGTGTGAAAATATCAAGCTCATATCAAGTGATGAAGTCGACTTACATGAGTTGCAAAAGCAGTTGGCATTGTCACGACAGCATAAAAATTTAAGGGGAGAAATCTTGTCTACTCGTAGAATTCTGGACAGGCTTCTTGCAACTGATGTTTCAATGCATGAATCAAGACGAAATAGAATTAAAAATCCATTGAATTGGATATCTGTGACAGAATTGATTCATCACTGGAACGTGTGGAAACAGAAGATTGAGACAATATTCAAGTACCTTGACTCTTTGACAGAACAAGGAACTAGTGGTTTTCAAGAATATGAAAATTTCTGCTTGGAATATCTTGGTGTGAGAAAACGGTCCATCTGCCCAGATGCTGATTATTTTCTTCTCTATCCAGATGTTGAATGGGTGAAATATGTGCCCAGAAGATCTGAAGTTAAGATGGAAAGTATTGATGCTAACCAACTGGTGTACGCTGCAAAAAGGCATTGGTGTGCCGAGATATTCTCTGTTGGCTTGAAATATTTGGAGCTTATTGAATCTTTCCGAATTGTAGCTGTTGAAAATTCCATGCCAATGTACCGTATAAGCCAGACTCTGATTCATATTTTTGAAGCTGCACAGCTTCTTATCATACAGTCCAGATATCTGACGCAGGCAAATGATGTTTTACCTTCTCTGATGAACTACATTGATCACTCAGCAAGAATACTTTCTCCATTTCTTTTCTCTAGATTTGGGAAACAAGAGATTTATGGGGTCTAAAGACCTTGCGATGCAAAGCAACACTTCAAGAAACCTGCTGAAAAAAGCCATACTGAAGAAGTTCATGGTTGAGGTAGATGAAGCTTTGCCAACACTTTCACAAGTCAGTCAGGGGCAGTAATATTATTTGGATCGAATTGGAAAAAATAATGAAAAATATGAGGGAGTTACAAGCAAGATCAAGACTAGTTCTCCTTGGAATTCATTGATTAAGAATCTTGTGACTG
>NW_018744700.1:0-19864 GCF_001683475.1 Chenopodium quinoa | reverse complement strand
AGATGATTTTATTAAAGGCTTCTACCTGGCCGTTTGCTTGTGGACGGCCGACAGATGCAAAGTAATGTCCAATTCCTTGGTCTCCCAACCAGCTTTTGAGAACAGGCGTCTCAAATTGGGGACCATTATCAAAAACCATAGACATGGGAACCCCGAACCGAGTGATTGACGTTTTTCCAAATGAATGAAATTACATCTTTCGTCTTGATTCCCTTTACAGCCTCCGCCTCTACCCATTTAGTGAAGTAGTCAACGGCAACAAGTATATACCTTCTGCCGCCTGTAGCAGGCGTATATGGACCCAGAATGTCCATGCCCCACTTAGCAAACGGTAGTGGGCTGTGAATGGTAGTGAGGTCAGTAGCCGGACGGTGAATTAATTTGCCAAACCTTTGGCACTTGTCACATTTTTTCACCATCTCCATTGCATCTGCTTCCAAAGTAGGCCAAAAGTAGCCCTGCCGCCTTGCCCTTTGAGCAAGCATCCTACCACCTATATGGGAAGCACAGAAACCAGAGTGAAGATCATCTAGTATCTCTCGTCCTTTTCAGGAGTAACACACTTTAAGAAGGGTTGAAGGTGCCCCCTCTTGTGCAGTTCCCCCTGTATCATTTCAAAACAGGAGGCTCGTTTTTTCAGTGATGCCGCCTGTTGAGGATCATCCGGCAGTGTACCGTTTGTCAGATATGCCCTGATTGAATCCATCCAGGTTGAGCTTCTGTCTAGAATTCCAATAGGATTTTCCTCGATGCTTCTCTTCTCCATTACTTCCCAAAACACAGTTCGAGGAGTATCGGAGGAGGCGGATGATGCTAATTTCGAGAGTGCATCTGCCTGGTTGTTTTCTGATCTCGGTACTTGGATCAGATGGAAATTCTCAAGGGAGCCGACTGCTTGTCGGACCGCCTGTAAATATTGATCATGGCCGGATGTGTTGCTTCGTATTCGCCATTGTACTGACTATCAGTTGTGAATCAGAACAGGCGTCTATTTTCCTTGCCTTTCTGGCGGACTCTGTCTGGGACGCCTTTCTTTTTCTGTCGCCTGTTTCTTGAACAGGCGCACTTTCCTTGACATTGTCAAGGTCTGTTTTTTCTCCACTTGACCCAGTGGCCTTAGCAGTGGGTTTGACATCCGAGAGATAGCACTCTCGGGCCATCCTCTGATCTCCCCTTAGGGAGCCGACTGTTCCATTGTCCCTTTCAAACTTAAGCAGCATAAGTGACGGGATTATAACAGCCTTGGCACTATTCAGGGTTGGGCGACCCAGAATCATGTTGTAGGCAGAGAGTTCCTCTACAACTAGGAATCGGACTACCATGTGTCGTCCTTCCCCTTTTTCGCCCAGGCGGACGGGTAGATCAACTCGTCCCAGTGGTGGACGACTCCTCCTCCAAACCCTATTAAAGGGTGGGAGGCCGGATGTATGCAGTCCGTCTGATATTTCAGTTTTGACAGACATTTGCTGCTGATGAGATCTGAAGAGCTCCCAGTATCTATGAGGATTCGGACCAACTCTCTGGTTGGCCACTTTACATTCAATAACGAGAGGGTCGTCATGCGGCCCCTTATTCCTCCTAGATCCTCTTCAGTGATGACAATCTCAGGAAATGTATATTTGGACGGTCGTTCTTGGTGAACGGAATTTACATCTAACCGCCTTATATTATCTTTGTTGCCCCTAATAGTGGGGCCGCCTCCTGAGAAGCCGCCTGCAATGGTGTAGACGACTGCATCATCTGTATCGGAACTGTCGGCCTGTTGATTCTTTTTGGCCGACTGTTTTTTTGAGGAAGTATTCCCCGTAGATTTCTTGACATAAGTGTCAAGATCACCTTGATCAGCCAAGCGGTCTAGGTACCGCATGAGACTTATGCAGTCGTTGGTGTGATGACCAATGTCATCATGATAAGCACAGATTTTGTCTTGGTTCCGGTTGCTCGCAGAACCCTTCATGGGGAGCGGTTCTCAATTGAGAGCCGTCCCTTTATTTCTTTTAGGATAAACTGGTTATCCTTGTTAAACACATACTTTGGGGAGTATGGTTTGAATTCCTTTTTCTTCTTGGCCGGCTGTTTAGAGGAATCAGCCGCCCAGACCCCTTTTCTTTTTTCATCTTTGTTGGACGACTGTTTCTGTCGTCCTTCTCTATTGTCGAACCTCTTCCCGTCCGACTGTTTCATTGTACACAGATCAGTCGCCTGTATATAGGCTTCTGCTTCAATCAAGGCCTCTTGAAGAGTCGCCACCCTTTTTCGAACTAAATCAAATTTGAAGGTAGACCCGTCTTTGAGACCTCTAAAAAAGTCAGTATAAGCTACCTCATCCGGTAACCCTTGAATCTGTATTCTCATCAGGTTGAACCGCCTGATGTAGGAACGAAGCCCCTCCTTTTCACCCTGCTGAATTGTTCCCAAATCAAGGGTCGTTTTCTTCGCAGGGATGTTCATTGCAAAGTTGGAGGCAAATAAGTAAGCAAGCGTCCTGAAACTGTTTACACAACCAGTCGGCAGGTTGCCGAACCATTGCTGTGCAATTCCCTTGAGAGTTGCTGGGAAACACTTGCACCAAGTGGGATCATCCAACCCTTGAAGGTACATCAGGTTGGTGAATGCCATCAGATGGTCTTCCGGGTTAGTAGTGCCATCATAGGCGCCTACTAAAACATTTTTTACTTTGGCCGGCTGAGCGGCTTCAGTAATTTCCTTGGAGAAGGCCGACGGCTGTTCACCAAGTCTAAGCAGCCGTAGCTGCCAGTCCATAGGTTGGACGTTTTTTGCTGCAGGTCCACCAAATGGAGGTGGCTGCATAAAATATTGTTGTTGCGGCACAAATGGCAAATTTGGTACCGCCTGCGCACTATGAAAGCCAGACTGACGGGAGGTGCCGCCTGACTGACTCTCATGGTACGACTGAGTTGGCCTCATCGAGGCATTTCGCAAACTGTCCTGAAAATTTGAAGTAGAAGCCGACTCTGATAATCGGTCACTCTTCTTCTGCTCTAGCAGGTGCCGAGCATGTGAATGTTTGCCTTGACCCGTCCGCCTGAATGTGACGAACCGGTTTCCTATTTCCCGTAGGATAACGGAGTTTTGTGAAATCAAGAGCAGACGGCTCCCGCTTCTTAGATTTAGGATGGGGAGTCGCCTCTCGCCCTTGAACTGGCTTCCTCTTCAGTGAAGTGGAAGGTTTTTTGGCCGCCTGCTCTTTGACTGAAGCAGGCGGTTTTTTGTTGATCAACTCTTGGATCTCTCCCTTGAATCCCCTCATGAAGGTCATGAGTTCGTTTCCTTGTGATCGGAGCAGACCCATCAGTCGGCTGTTGCCGAGCAAGCGGTGCGCCTGCTGGCTCGCTTCCTGTTTGAAGATACTCCCGTTCCCTTATTTCAGTATGACGGGTACGGCGGGCCCTTAGGGTCCCGTCTGGAGCTGTATGAGTTTCAACTTCAAATTCACTTTCGGTATCATGGTCCGACTGAACTTGAGGGTCGTCTAGGGGACGCCTCTCTTCTGGGGTCGGTACAGACTTGGATGCCATCTCTGAAGTACTCTCCCACAGACGGCGCCAAATGTTTCGGGGTTTTCTGATGTCCTGCGGGAGAGTTACAATTCCGAGACTGGAACCGGACGCCTGTACCTGCAAAATAACGGAGACTCCTGAGAGCTCCGCCTCCAACGGTCAAGTTAGTACCTGATTAAGGAGTAATTAATACAGAAATTAAAGTAATAAGGTCTCTCTAGGTGAGAGTATTTAATGTAGGTAATCTGCTTTGCTAGCGAGATCAGCCGGTTATTAGTGTGTTCCGTAAGTTATTCGGTCCCTTGATTAATGAGGATTAATCGAGTATTTATAGCCTTGGGAAGCGTGCAACTCTCTAGGTTTAAGGTAAACCTAGGGCCGAACGGGCTTCTAGACTGAAATGGGCCTTGATGGCCGGTTGTCCCATTTGGCATGGGTGGACACGTGGCGTGTCTTAAGTGGTCCGTGGAGGACGCGTGGCGGAACCTGGTTGGTCCACTTGTCAAACGGCGCTTGGTGGATAAAAATCCCCTAATCACATTCTACAAAGATTATTGAATCAAATGAAAGTAAAAAACATTCGAACAAAGCCAAATGAATCCAATGAAAGTCAAACACATTCAAACTAAACTATTTGAATCAAATAAAAGTCAAATGCATTCTACAAAGCTAATTGAATCAAATGAAAGTAAAAAACATTCCAACAAAGCCAATTGAATCAAATGAAAGTCAAACACATTCAAACAAACCTAATTGAATCAAATGAAAGTCAAACACATTCAAACAGACCTAATTGAATCAAATGAAAGTCAAACACATTCAAAAAGAGCTTTTTGAATCAAATTAAAGTCAAATGCATTCAACAAAGCTAATTGAATCAAACGAAAGTCAAAAACATCTAAAAAAACCTAATTAAATCAAATGAAAGTCAAACACATTCAAACAAAGCTATTTGTTTGGGGGTCTTTTATGTCCTTCGGGAGAGTTACAATTTCCTAGCAGACTTCCTTCTTACGCCTGTACCTGCACCTAGCAGACTTCCTTCTTACGCCTGTACCTGCACAAGTAACGGAGACTCCGGATGGGGGTGGGAGTTCCGCCTCCGAAGATTAAGTTAGTATCTTTTCGAAGTGGAATAAGAACAGTAAAAGCTTCTCGGTTCGAGAGTTTCAGTAGGTTTGGGCTTGTTTGTTTTTTTTTGTGTGGTTGCAATTAATGTATGTGTGTCATAAATGAGGTCTACCCTTACTATTTATAGTAAGGAGAACTGTACCTCAATTAGGGTATAAGGGACACGTGTCTGCAAAGGGATTGGGCCTTTGCAGACTGTTGAAAGATTGACACGTGTCAAGCCTTTATTGGGCCACGTGTCTTAGGGTATTTTCACCCTAAACATCTGCCCCTCACAGGTGAGATGTGGCAAACTCACGTGTCATCTGTGACAGACGTAGGGTGCATGGGGTAAGTGACGGTTCGTCTGCTTCCCCCCTCTTGAATTTCAAATTTTCGTGCAGAAGGTGACTGTTCGCCTTCTGCCTCTTTCTATAAGTAGGGTGGCTACCTCTTTCCTCCGCACTTTTTATTTTCAAAAATTTCCTGAGAAGAAGCTCTGATACCGGCTGCTTCTTTCAAGACTTTCGAGCATCCGGTTTTCGCAAGAACTTGACATCTGCCTTCCGGCTGAGTGCGGATTTAGTAAGGTACCGTCTGCTTTCTCCCTCTTTTCCCCTAGATTAAGGACCTCACTCGGCATTTTGCCGTCTGGGTATATTTTGTCCAAAATTTCTGGATTACCCCTACCTCATCCGGGATTTCCCGTGTGAGGTTTTTGAAATATTTCCCTAGTTGTAAAATGCCCTCATCCGTCATTTTGCCGCATGGGGCTGGCTTGGGACAAGTCCAAAAATCCCCCTCATCCGGCGTTTTGCCGTCTGGAATGTTTAATACACTCCCATCCGGCATTGTGCCGCATGGGACCGCTTTGAGCCAACTTTGTTTTTATTCAGACTAGTCATAGGTAACCCCATCCGGCCTTTAGCCGTATGGGGGTTGTTTGATCAACCTTTGCTTTCAAACATCTTTCAAATTGCCCCCATCCGGCATTTAACCGTATGGGGGTAGTTTGAGCAGCCTTTGGCTTTTTCTCAAACATCATTCAAATTGCCCCCATCCGGCATTTAACCGTATGGGGGTCGTATGAGCAGCCTTGGTTTTTCTCAAACATCATTCAAATTGCCCCCATCCGGCATTTAACCGTATAGGGGTCGTATGAGCAGCCCTGGCTTTTTCTCAAACATACAAATAGCCCCCATCCGGCTTTTACCCGTATGGGGGTCGTTTGAGCTTCCCTGGCTCAAACTTGGTTTCAAATTGCCCCCATCCGGCTTTTAACCGTATGGGGGTCGTTTGAGCAGCCTTGGCTTTTTCTCAAACGTTGTTTATATTGCCCCCATCCGGCGTCTAACCGTATGGGGGTTGTTTGAGCAGCCTTGGCTTCTTCTCAAACGTTGTTTAAACTGCCCCCATCCGGCGTCTAACCGTATGGGGGTTGTTTGAGCAGCCTTTAGCTTTTTCTCAAACGTTGTTTAAATTGCCCCCATCCGGCGTCTAACCGTATGGGGGTTGTTTGAGCAGCCTTTAGCTTTTTCTCAAACATACAAATAGCCCCCATCCGGCTTTTAACCGTATGGGGGTCGTTTGAGCAGCCTTGGCTCAAACATTGTTTCAAATTGCCCCCATCCGGCTTTCAACCGTATGGGTATCGCTTGAGCAATTTCCAGCCCATCTCTGCTAACCCTCATCCGGGACTCCAACGCTTGGGGGGCTTTTAAATGAGCTTCCAATTAAACATGTCTGATCTATTTTCTTTATTTTAGCTTCAAACACATTCGGAGATTTCCGCCTGTGTAGGTTTCAAGCCACCATCTCAGCAAATTCCAACCTCCAAAGGTACCGTCTGCACCCTTTTTCAATTCTTTTTGTTAATTTTCCGGTTGCATAGATAGGATATGGACCCTTCAATTATACACTCGGCACAGTTTACGACTGCTGTCAGGCGGTCACCAGGCACGGCTGAGTCTAGGACTGGGACAGCCGTCTGGGGGTATTTGGGCGAACCTTCACCTACCTCGAATCCGACCGTCTCTGTTGATGTGCAGGACAGAATGGCTCGGAAGATGGACGGCAGTTGACCCGGATTACAAGTCCGACGACGCAGCCGAAGATCCGGCTGATCCCAGAAACGAGGAGACTGCAGGACCGTCTGGTGAAATTCCTTTGGAAGAAACCCTGGGGACTCGTCAAGATTCCCCGAGTGGTCCGAGCACACCGGGTGACAGCATTTTAGAAGACTCTGATTCTAATGCCGAAGGATCCGGCGATGAATCTGCTGGAAAAGGGTCTGGGTCCGAATCTGAAGCCCCTGCACAGGAGGCTGAGCCTATTGTTGAGGAGGCCTACAAATGGCCGGCTAAGGGGGATCCGACTGACATGACCATGTCTGCAAGAGACGTGGTCACCCTTACTGCAACCCTTCCTGCCTTTCTTTTTAAAAGGAAACTAGTTGGGAAGGACTGGGAAATAAGAGTCCCGCCTGTTAATGCAGCCGTCGTATGGACGGACGACTTGGACCATGCTGATGATTTTTTCGGCTGTTATGAGCCGGCATTCAAAGCAGGCCCCGGTTCCCCCTTCACCCCTGCATCAAGGACATATTGCTGGGGTATGACTTGGGCGTATGGCAATTGACTCCTAACTCTTGGGTCAATATTTTGGGGTACATTGCCGCATGTGAGCTGCAGGAGGTGAACCCCAGTTGGGAGGCTTTTGCACACATGCATTACCTCAGCCGGGCTCCGGGTGGGTGGAATGCCTGGTACACCCTTACCACCAACCAAGAATACATGATGACTTTGGAGAAGCCATCAAAGTGGACCAACTGGAAGAGCAAATTTTATGTCGTCTCTTCTCCTTCCACTTCCCTAAATCACCGGCTGCGGCGGTATAATAAGCACCCGGCATTACTTGGCAAAAAATGCGCGCTCCCGAAAGTGCTGTCTGAGGCCTGGGACCAATAATGGAGACGGGTCTCTTCCTCAAAACGACCCATCTGATGGAGGACGGTAGTGAAATCATCGTCCCAAAGTTCTGGGTACCCCTCCCGGAATGGTTAAGGGACGAGTCCTTCTTGTCCCTTTGCAATCTAAGTTCAATGTTTAAAAAGAGTAGGTTCATTAACCCATCCGGTATTCTGACACCTGATTATGCGTACACGCTCTAACTCGAATTTCCCTTTTTTGCAGGTAAAGCTAAAAGAATGGTGCCTCCTGAAAAGACACTTGCCTTCTCAGCTATTGAGCTGAGAAAGAAGCAAATCGAAGAGAAGAAGGCGGCACTGGCACCAAGAATGGAGTAAAACCTCTTCCATTTCTTACCGGATGACATATGATCTGCCTTTGTTTCTAACTGATTGCTTTGTTTTGACTATTTTTAAGGGTGGAACCCAAGGCATGCCAAAATCACTAGCAAGCATGCACAAAAGACCAGCTGGTGTGATACCCCAGCCAGCTTCAAAAGCTCCAAGGCTGCCGGGTCCACCTTTGGCAGCTAGTCCTGCAAAGAGGACGTCTGACCCTGTCAGGCCAACCACTGCAGGGAAGAGCCTGCAGCTAACGCCGAGTGCTTCGGCGGGCCAGACCCGGATGGTATCTGGCTCAGATGCGGCTGGGGGGATGGCACCCCACAGCCTGAACAAGGTAAAACCTCTACCTTTGACCCCCCCTGGCCGCTTGGGCATATGAGAGTCAAAACTCAAGCAAGCCAGTCTGGGGGCTCCTCTGGCAGCCGCATGAATATAGGCGGCGCCTATGCCCAGTATCTGACAGATAACCCTTCCTTTGAAGATGACTCTACCAGCCGGCCCGACTACAACCAATACGCCAAGAGAATGGTCAAGACTCTGACCCGTTCTGAAAAGGAGGCGGTGCCGGCTGTACACCAGGTTAACCTGGATCGCATCAACTCTCTTCTTGCTGAGGTAAATAACCCGAATGCCCTATGCTTGTCTCAAGCTCTGCTTCTGCCGGATGAGTAGTAATTATCATCATTAGTTCTAACTCCTTTTCCGGTTGGTACCATAGGTGATGCTGAGAGTGGACGGGCTCCGAGTCCCCTTGCGTAAAAAGCAAGAGGAGGTAAGAGACGCTTAGAAGCGTGCCCTTGACCTAATTGACGTTAGTCAATTTCACACTATTAAAAATGATTTGGCAACTAAAGAGAGAGAGAGTTGCAACAGGAGGAATTACTGAAAGAGGCTGTGCTGGTTGGGGATGAGGCCAAGAAGAAAGTTGATGAACTTGAGCTTAAGGTCAAGGACCTCCAGGCTGATCTCAGAGCTCTGGAAGGAGCTGACAAGGAAAATGCCAACCTCCGCCAGAAGAACAGCGAGCTGACTGTCCAACTCACTAATATTCAGGCGGCCCACAAAAAGGAGCTGAACGAGGAACTCAGCCGCCTGATTACAGAGAATGAAGCCGACTGCGAGGAGCGCATGAAGCTGGCTTGGGGCCTCATCCATCCGGACTCTGACTTTGACTATTTCAACCTCCGTTACTTGTATGCTTCTGAAGTTTATGAAGCTCGAGTACTCGACACTCCTGCCCCTCCTCCTTTCGACGAGTGGGCTGAGAAGGGGTTAGGGTCAGAGCCGGATGGGGTGCCAATGGGAAACTAGCCGGAGCAGCTGCAGGAGCAGACGGCTGAGACTCAGGTTGGGCAAGCTCAAGGGTTGGAGCAGCCTCAGCAACAAGAGCAACAGCAAGATTGATATTTTCTTTCTTTTTTTACCGGCCTGCGTGCCGTGTATTTTCGATGTATCTTTCCCGGACAGGGGTCCGGCTAACATTTCAATTAATCTATTAACCGACACAGTCGGTTTTTCTATCTATTATTTGCAATTTTTTTTTATATGCATTTTTACAAGTATTTCAGCCGTTCTATATATGCCGGATGGGGGGTCAGTGACTGACCTAACCTTGCCCCGTCTGGTACAATTATATATAGGATGGGATGTAAAACCGTTTAGGTGGTTACGGTGGCCCATTAGGAATTTCATTTTTCCGGATGGACCTCTTTTGGGTCCTTGCCGGATGAATGCTAGATGCAAAGGATCATTTCTAACGGCTGCAAAATTGTTTGACAAATGCCGTTGAGTTATTGGATCGCTAGAACAATGTTCCACCCAGAAGGGAGCTGTTCTCTCCAGTGATTCACCCGGATGGGTGTCACCGGATGACTGCTCTTTTTGGAGCAGTGGTTTTAACAAGTGTTCTTCCGTCTGTTTCTTGCACTAGACAGGTGCAAATACAATTGTATGAATGGAAATTATATGCTTTCACATTTCAATCCTTAGAAGTAGTACTTTTTCAAGTTATCTACATTCCAGGTACGAGGCAGCCGCATTCCGTCTGGGGTTTCCAGGCGGTATGTGCCGTTTCTAACTTCTTCTAAAATCCGGTAGGGTCCCTCCCAGTTTGGGGTTAGTTTCCCTTGTTCGTATGCCCTACCGGTTGCTTCAAGCTTCCGTAATACAAAATCCAACTTTGAGGGGGCGTTTAAGCACCTTTTTGTTGTAGGCCCTCGTCATTCGAAGGCGGTAGATTTCATGACGCAAGGCGGCGTTGCCCCTTCTTTCTGGAAGAGTATCCAGAGACAGGCATGGCTTCCCAATTTGCCTCTTCATCATACAACATGATTCGAAGTGTTGGCTCATATAATTCAATGGGAAGCACCGCCTCTGTGCCATATGCCATAAGGAATGGAGTTTTACCGGTTGACCCCTTCTCAGTAGTTCTGATGGACCAAAGAACGTGAGTTAACTCTTCTGCCCAAAGCCCGCCTGCCTTCTCGATCTTTTTCTTTATGCCGCCTGAGATGAGCTTGTTGAAAGCTTCAACTTGACCGTTTGCTTGCGGACGGCCAACGGATGCAAAGTAGTGGGAAATCCCTTGATCTTGCAACCAAGTCTTCAGGACAGGCGTTTCGAACTGGGGGCCATTGTCAAAGACCATTGCATTGGTACACCGAACCGGGTGATGACATTTCTCCAAATGAAGGAGATGACATCCTTAGTTTTGATGCCCTTTACCGCCTCGGCCTCAACCCACTTGGTGAAGTAATCAACAGCCACCAAAATGTATCTTCTGCCGCCTGGGGCAGGTGTGTATGGCCCCAAAAATATCCATGCCCCATTTTGCAAAGGGAATTGGGCTGTGAATAGCTGTCATATCAGTTGCCGGCTGCCTTATCAGCCCGGCCGAACCTCTGGCACTTGTCGCATCTTTTCACCAGATCTAATGCATCCGCTCTAGTGTAGGCCAAAAGTATCCTTGCCGCCGGGTTCTTTTGGCGAGGGTCCTCCCGCCAATGTGAGATCCACAGAAGCCGGCGTGGAGATCTTCCAGTATTTCCTTGCCCCGTTCTGGGTAACACACTTGAATAGCGGCTGCAAGTAACCCTTCCGGAACAGTTCACCCTTGTGCATTGCGAAGCTTAATGCTCGTCTTTTAAGAGCAGCTGCTTCGGATGAGGTTTCCGGTAGAGTGCCGTCTACCAAGTAATTCCGGATGGGGTCCATCCATGTGGAGCTTCGATCTAGAACTCCAATGGGGTCATGTTCAATGCTTTTCTTTTCCATGACTTCCCAGAAGACTGATCTAGGCGTATCACATGTGGCGGAGGATGCAAGTTTGGATAGTGCATCCGCCTGATTATTCTCGGATCTGGGTACTTGACTTAGGTTGAATTCATCAAATGCCCCAGCCTCCTCTTTGACCGCCTGCAGATACATAATCATCACCGGATGGGTGGCCTCGTAGTCACCGTTGTACTGGCTAACGATGAGTTGGGAATCTGAGCAGGCATCAACTTCCCTTGCCCCGACTGCCTTAACACATGCGTATACCGGCTAGCAGGGCTTCGTATTCAGCTTCATTATTCGAAGCTTGAAACTTGACTCGTAGAGCATACTCGTATTTGTCCCCTCCGGAGAGTGAATAATTACACCCCGCTCCGCAACCATTCAGCGTAGAGCTCTCGTCTACATAAACCCTCCAAACTTCATCAGTTTTATCCGGCTGTATTGGCCTTGTCATTTCAACAATGAAGTCGGCAAACGCCTGACCCTTCACTGCTCGCATGGGTTCGAAAGTGATTTCTAAGCTTTGGATTTCCACAGCCCATTTAATCATTCTTCCGGATGACTCTAAAGTGGTCATAGGCCTTTTGAGCGGCTGATCAGTGTAAACGGTCACCGGATGTGCTAAAAAATACGGTTTCAGCCGCTTGACTGCTTTGAACAAAGCCAGACCGAATTTTTCGATCATGGGATAACGAAGTTCAGCATTCCGGAGTACATGGCTTATAAAGTATACCGGGAGCTGATTACCGTCTCTCTCAGCAAGGAGGACGGCGCTCAAGGAGTGATCCGAGACGGCCAAGTACATGTAGAGAGCCTCCTGGGGTAAGGGACTCACCAATCTTGGCAAAGAATGCAGGTGTTGCTTCAGCCGTTGAAATGCCGCCTCAACTTCTTCACCCCATTCAAAACCTTGACCTCTTTTTGATTGCTTGAAAGAAATACAGGCACTTGTCACCTGACCGGCTGAGGAATCTCCCCAATGCCGCCGGGCAACCGGTAAGCTTTTGAGCCTCCCTGACGGTACGTGGCGACTGCATGTCAATCACCGCCTGTGCTTTTTCCGGATTGGCCTCTATGCCCCTCTGATCAATCAAAAATCCAAGAAACTTCCCGGACTCAACTCCAAAGACGCATTTTTTTGGATTTAACATGACTTTATGCCGTCTGAGGGTGGTGAGAGTTTCTCGAGGTCGGCTAGATGATTCGCCTGCAGCTTTGATTTGACAATCATGTCATCAATGTACACCTCCACGTTCCTTCCAATCTGATCATAAAAGACCGAGTTCATCATTCGTTGGAAAGTAGCAGGCGCATTCTTCAACCCAAACGGCATCACCTTGTAGCAGTATAGCCCTTGATCTGTGACGAAAGCCGTCTTCTCTTGGTCTTTCTTCCACAAGGGTATCTGATGGAAGCCGGAATAGGCGTCCATGAAACTCATCAGGGCATGGCCGCTGTAGAGTCTACCAAATGATCTATCTTTGGAAGCGGGTAGCTATCCTTTGGACAAGCCCTGTTGAGGTCCGTGTAATCTACACACATCCGCCAGGTTCCATTCGACTTTTTCACAAGGACGACATTGGCTACCCAATCCGGGTAGTAACATTGTCGGATGAATCCAGCATCCAAGAGTTTCTTGACCTCGGTTGCTGCCGCCTGGGACCTTTCCTCGCCATGGTTCCGTTTCTTTTGCCTGACCGGCTTCTTCTTAGGATCCACAGCGAGTCTATGTACAGCAAGATCCGGACTTACACCCGGCATCTCTTCTACTTCAAAGGCAAACACATCTTTGAACTCCTTCAGCAAAAGGAGCAAACCTGATCCCAAACTTTCAAACGCAGCCGTTCCAACCTTGACGGTTCTGTCTGGCCGGCTGTCTTCAAGGACAACATCAATTATTTCTCCTGCCGGCTGAGGCGAAGGACGTTTGTCCTCTCCCCGGACAGTGATTGCTATTGTTTCTCCTTCACAGGCGCCAGTTGGTCCGCCTTCCTCTTTTTACCGGCTGGCTTTGTAGCCGGTAAGCTTTGATCACAGTCGTCAAGTTCAACAATTTCTTTCTCTTGACCGCCTGTGTCAAGCGTTGGTTTGATGTCCGAGAGGTAACACTCTCTCGCCATCTTTTGGTCCCCACTCAAGGAACCGACTGTGCCATCATCCCTTTCAAACTTTATCAACATTAGAGATGGGATGATGACTGCCTTTGAGAGGTTAAGGGTTGGACGGCCAATAATCAGATTGTAGGCAGTCAGCTCTTCTACAACAAAGAAACTTGACAACCATATGTCGGCCCTTACCCTTCTCTCCGAACCGGATGGGTAGATCAAATCATGCCCACCGGATGTACTACTCCTCCCCAAAACCTACAAGAGGTATGAGGCCGGAAAGCATGCTACTGGGCTTATACTTGAGTTTCTCCAAGCACCGGTAGCTGATGAGGTCGGATGAGCTCCCGGTATCAATCAAGATCCGGCCAACTCTTTGATTGGCGATTTTGCACTCGATGACTATGGGGTCATCATAGGCCGCCTGACCTCGCCCCTATCTCTCTCGGAGATGTTAACTTCCGGAAATGAATATTCAGACGACTGGCCCTCATCCACTGAGTTGACCAGTTTCCGAATGTTGTCTTTTGTGCCCCGGATGGTAGGCCCACCTCCCGCAAATCCACCGGCTATGGTCAGGATGGTTTCCTCATCCGTATCCGATTGAGTAGCCGTCTTCTTTGGGGGTGGTCCTCTTGCTTGTTTAGGAGTACCCCTTTGACTTGGAAAGATAAGATTTGAGAGCCCCCTCATCAGCGAGCCGGTCGAAGAGCCGCCTGAGACTAAAGCAACCCTCAGTGTCGTGGCCAATTTCCTCTGAAAAAGACAATATTTGCTCTTATCCCAGGCGCTTAGAGGACTCTTCATAGGAGACGGTTTTTCAAGATTCAACCGGTCCTTTACTTCGTTGAGAATGGAGGCACAATCCTTGTTGAACTCGTACTTTGGCACATACGGATCGACCTCTTCCTTTTCTGGAAAGGTTGTCCGGATGAGTCTGCCGCCCATACCCCCTTTCTCTTGTCTTCCTTTTTGGCCGACAGGGTAGGCCGATTCTCTTTTTTATCGGATCTTTTGTAGTCGTTGGAAGTTTAACAGCACACAATTCCACTGCCTGAATGTAGGCTCCGCCTTCATGAGTGCCTCGTGAAGAGTGGAGACCTCTTTCCTAACCAAGTAAAACTTAAAAGTTGATCCATCTTTTAAGCCTTTGAAGAAATCAGTATAGGCAACGTCATCAGACAATCCATGGATTTGGATCCTCATCAGGTTAAACCGCCTGACATATGACCGGAGCCCCTCTTTGTCTCCCTGTTGTATTGCCCCTAGATCAAGGCTTGTTTTCTTGGCAGGGATGTTCATAGAAAAGTTGGACGTAAACCAGTAGGCCAAGGTCCTGAAATTATTGATGCATCCGGCTGGGAGGTTACCAAACCAACGTTGAGCAATCCCTTTCAACGTAGCCGGGAAGCACCGGCACCATGCGGCGTCATCCAACCCTGCAAATACATCAGGTTGGTGTATGCCATAAGGTGATCTTCCGGGTTGGTGGTACCGTCAAAGGCGCCTACCAACACGTTTTTGATTTTAGACGGCTGGGTCATCTCGGTGATTTCTCTGGAGAACGCTGTTGGCTGTTCCCCAAGGTTGAGCAGCCGGAGCTGCCAGTCCATAGGCTGGACGGGCGACTGATGCTGCCCCCCGAAAATACCTGCCTGTGCATAGGGGGATCCAAAGGGCGTATACGGTGTTCCATGCACTGCCGGTTGGATCATATGGGGGCCGGATCGAGCGGAAACCTCGCTCGTCCGGCTGTCATTGTTTGTTCTCGAGTGCCTTCCTGAGGTGGCATTGAAGCTGTCTCGAAAGGTCGATGTTGATGCCGACTCGGATCGCTGAGTCTTTTTATCTTGGATGAGCGTCCGGGCATCAGAATAGACTTTCTTGGTTCCATCCGGCTGAATGTGCCGGACGGGCTTTCTGACTCCATCTATAGGAGTGTGCATCTTTGAGAAATCAAAGAGCCTAGCTGGCATGTTTGACTTCGGATGTGGGGTAGATGCTCTACCCTTTACTGTTTTGGCTGTCTTTTTACCGTGACGCCTTTCTTCCGCTGACCCTTACGGGGGCCGGCTGTGTAGTCCAGAAGGCCTTTGATCTCTCCTTTGAAGCTCATCATCATATTCATGAGCTCATCTCTGGAGACTGGGGAGTCTCCAGCGGTAGAGGTTAACCCAAGCGGCTGTATCTTGGTCCGAATGGACCTCAACCTCCCCAGTAGGCAGATTGCCTTTACCAGGTAGTATAGGCTCATATGTCATCTAGAAAGTACTCTCCCCACAGACGGCGCCAGATGTTTGGGGGTCTTTTATGTCCTTCGGGAGAGTTACAATTTCCTAGCAGACTTCCTTCTTACGCCTGTACCTGCACCTAGCAGACTTCCTTCTTACGCCTGTACCTGCACAAGTAACGGAGACTCCGGATGGGGGTGGGAGTTCCGCCTCCGAAGATTAAGTTAGTATCTTTTTGAAGTGGAATAAGAACAGTAAAAGCTTCTCGGTTCGAGAGCGTTTCAGTAGGTTTGGGCTTTGTTTGTTTTTTGTGTGGTTGCAATTAATGTATGTGTGTCATAAATGAGGTCTACCCTTACTATTTATAGTAAGGGAGAACTGTACCTCAATTAGGGTATAAGGGACACGTGTCTGCAAAGGGATTGGGCCTTTGCAGACTGTTGAAAGATTGACACGTGTCAAGCCTTTATTGGGCCACGTGTCTTAGGGTATTTTCACCCTAAACACTATTTGAATCAAATAAAAGTCAAATGCATTCTACAAAGCTAACAGAATCAAACGAAAGTAAACATTCGAACAAATCCATTTGAATCAAATGAAAGTCAAACACATTCAAACAAAGCTAATTGAATCAAATGAATGTCAAACACATTCAAACAAAGCTGATTAGATCAATTGTCAGTCAAACATTCAAATAGAGCTTTTTGAATCAAATTAAAGTCAATTGCATTCAACAAAGCTAATTGAATCAAACGAAAGTCAAAAACATTTTAACAAACCTAATTGAATCAAATGAAAGTCAAACACATCCAAACAAAGCTAATTGAATCAAATGTAAGTCAAACACATTCAAACAGAGCTTTTTGAATCAAATGAAAGTCAAATGCATTCAACAAAGCTAATTGAATCAAACGGAAGTCAAAAACATCTAAAAAAACCTAATTGAATCAAATGAAAGTCAAACACATTCAAACAAAGCTATTTGAATCAAATGAAAGTCAAATGCATTCTACAAAGCTCATTGAATCAAATGAACGTCAAAAACATCTAAAAAAATCTAATTAAATCAAATGAAAGTCAATCACATTCAGACAAAGCTATTTAAATCAAATGAAGTCAAATGTATTCTACAAATCTAATTGAATCAATTGAAAGTAAAAAACATTCCAACAAAGCCAATTGAATCAAATGAAAGTCAAACACATTTAAACAAACCTAATTGAATCAAATGAAAGTCAAACACATTCAGACAAAGCTGTTTGAATCAAATGAAAGTCAAACACATTCAACAAAGCTATTTGAGTTAAATGAAAGTCAAATGCAATCTACAAAGCTAATTGAATCAAATGAAAGTTAAACACATTCAAACAAACCTAACAAATCAAATGTAAGTAGAATACATTCAAACAGAGCTTTTGAATCATATGAAAGTCAAATGCATTCAACAAAGCAAATTGAATCAAATGAAAGTCAAAAACATCTAAAAAAATCTAATTAAATCAAATGAAAGTCAAACACATTCAGACAAAGCAATTTGAATCAAATGAAAGTAAAAAACATCTAAAAAAACCTAATTAAATCAAATGAAAGTCAAACACATTCAAACAAAGCTATTTAAATCAAATAAAAGTCAAATGCATTCAAACGAAGCTATTGAAAGTCAAATGCTTTCTACAAAGCCAATTGAATCAAATGAAAGTCAAACACATTCAAACAAACCTAATTAAATCAAATGAAAGTCAAACACATTTAAACAAAGCTAATTGAATCAAATGAAAGTCAAATGCATTCTACAAAGCTTATTGAATCAAATGAAAGTAAAAAACATTCGAACAAAGCCAAATGAATCCAATGAAAGTCAAACACATTCAACAAAGCTATTTGAGTTAAATGAAAGTCAAATGCAATCTACAAAGCTAATTGAATCAAATGAAAGTTAAACACATTCAAACAAACCTAACAGAATCAAATGTAAGTCAAATACATTCAAACAGAGCTTTTTGAATCAAATGAAAGTCAAATGCATTCAACAAAGCTCATTGAATCAAATGAAAGTCAAAAACATCTAAAAAATCTAATTAAATCAAATGAAAGTCAAACACATTCAGACAAAGCTATTTGAATCAAATGAAAGTCAAATGTATTCTACAAATCTAATTGAATCAAATGAAAGTAAAAACATTCGAACAAAGCCAATTGAATCAAATGAAAGTAAAACACATTCAAACAAACCTAATTGAATCAAATGAAAGTCAAACACATTCAAACAGACGTAATTAAATCAAATGAAAGTCAAACACATTCAAAAAGCTTTTTGAATCAAATGACGGTCAAATGCAATCTACAAAGCTAATTGAATCAAATGAAAGTCAAACACATTGAAACAAAGCTAATTGGATCAAATGTGTGTCAAACACATTCAAACAGAGCTTTTTGTATCAAATGAAAGTCAAATGCATTCATCAAAGCTAATTGAATCAAATGAAAGTCGAAAACATTCGAACAAAGCCAATTGAATCAAATGAAAGTAAAACAAATTCAAATAGAGCTTTTTGAATCAAATGAAGGTCAAATGCAATCTACAGAGCTAATTAAATCAAATGAAAGTCAAACACATTTAAACAAAAGTAAATGAGTCAAATGAAAGTCAAAAACGTCTAAAAAAACCTAATTAAATCAAATGAAAGTCAAACACATTCAAACAAAGCTATTGGAATCTAATGAAAGTCAAATGCATTCTACAAAGCTTATTGAATCAAATGAAAGTAAAAAACATTCGAACAAAGCCAAATGAATCCAATGAAAGTCAAACACATTCAAACTAAACTATTTGAATCAAATAAAAGTCAAATGCTAATTGTATCAAATGAAAGTAAAAAACATTCCAACAAAGCCAATTGAATCAAATGAAAGTCAAACACATTCAAACAAACCTAATTGAATCAAATGAAAGTCAAACACATTCAAACAGACCTAATTGAATCAAATGAAAGTCAAACACATTCAAAAAGAGCTTTTTGAATCAAATTAAAGTCAAATGCATTCAACAAAGCTAATTGAATCAAACGAAAGTCAAAAACATCTAAAACAATCTTATTAAATCAAATGAAAGTCAAACACATTCAGATAAAGCTATTTGGATCAAATGAAATTCAAATGCATTCTACAAATCTAATAGAATCAAATGAAAGTAAAAACATCTAAAAAAATTCAAATTAAATCAATAAAAGGTCAAAACCATTCAAACAAAACTATTTGAATCAAATGAAAGTCAAAGGCAATCTATAAAGCTAATTGAATCAAATGAAAGTCAAACACATTCAAAGAAAGCTAATTGAATCAATGAAGTCAAACACATTCAAACAAAGCTAATTGAATCAAATGAAAGTAAAACACATTCAAACAAACCTAATTGAATCAAATGAAAGTCAAAGATATTCAAACAAAGCTATTGAATCAAATGAAAGTCAAACAGATCAAAACAAAGCTATTTAAATCAAATAAAAGTCAAATGCATTCAAACAAAGCTATTGAAAGTCAAATGCTTTCTACAAAGCCAATTGAATCAAATAAAAGTCAAACACATTCAAACAAACCTAATTAAATCAAATGAAAGTCAAACACATTCAAACAAAGCTGATTGAATCAAATGAAAGTCAAACACATTCAAACAAGTCTAATAGAATCAAATGAAATTCAAACACATTCAAACAGAGCTAATTGAATCAGATGAAAGTCTAACACATTCGAAAAGATCCTTTTGAATCAAATGAAGGTCAAATGCAATCTACAAAGCTAATTAAATCAAATGAAAGTCAAACACATTCAAACAAACCTAATTGAATCAAATGAAAGTCAAAGATATTCAAACAGAGCTAATTAAATCAAATGAAAGTCAAACACATTCAAACAAAGCTATTTAAATCAAATAAAAGTCAAATGTATTCAAACAAAGCTATTGAAAGTCAAATGCTTTCTACAAAGCCAATTGAATCAAATGAAAGTCAAACACATTCAAACAAACCTAATTAAATCAAATGAAAGTCAAACACATTCAAACAAAGCTAATTGAATCAAATGAAAGTCAAAACATTCAAACAAGTCTAATAGAATCAAATGAAATTCAAACACATTCAAACAGAGCTAATTGAATCAAATGAAAGTCTAACACATTCAAAAAGATCTTTTTGAATCAAATGAAGGTCAAATGCAATCTACGAAGCTAATTAAATCAAATGAAAGTCAAACACATTCAAACAAAACTAAATGAATCAAATGAAAGTCAAAAACGTCTAAAAAAACCTAATTAAA
>NW_018744699.1:0-24783 GCF_001683475.1 Chenopodium quinoa | reverse complement strand
GAGAGAGAAAGAGAAGAAGAAGAGGCGTAGGGGAGGAGAGGAGAGAGAAACGAGAAATAAAAGGGGGGATCCGGGTATTTTTTAGGGTTGTGTAGGGTTAGGTTTTTTTTTATTATTTAATTACATTCCGACGGAATATTTTTCGTCGGAAAATAAAATTTTCGACGGATTTTATTTCCGCCGGAAATTTAATGTATCGACGGAATAATCCGTAGGAAGTTTCCGACGGATTTTATTTCCGTCGAAACATTAAATTTCCGTCGGAAATCCCATAAATTCAGACGGATTTTTATTCCGTAGGAAATTTCCGACGGAAATTTATTCCGCCGGAATTTACTGAATTTCCGACGGAAAAACATGTCCGTCAGAAACGGTCCGTCGGAAATCAGCCTATTTCTAGTAGTGTGTGAGTTCAAAACTCTAGATGGCTTCCCCCTTCTGCTCCCATGGTAAAAGGGAATGTTGATGCCCATGTAATGGCTGGAAATGGGGTGAGTTTTGGAGTGGTTATAAGAGATGCGGGCTGGAGAGTTACTAGTAGCTGCAGTCAAAAAGCTCGATGTATGCTGGTCCCCGGACTTGGCAGAAGCAGGTGTTGCTGCTTTTGGTGTGAAGTTTGCCAACAGACTTGGATACAGGGACGTGGAACTAGAGTGTGATGCAATTAATGTTGTTCAAGCAGTCAACAGCAAACACAAAGGTGCTACCCCGATTTATTTGTTCTATGAGGATATCATTAGAGCAAGTTTAGACTTTAATTCCTTTATTTGTAAGCATGTTAAACGAGGGGAAAATGTAGTTGCTCATTGTGTAGCACGGTGGGAAACTACCTATTGGACTGAACGTATTTGTATGTCTGTTTTCCCCCAAAGCCTAGTTGCTTTGGTGGACTTGATTTAATTTAATAAAATCCCGCCCTCGTTTGCTGAAAAAAAAAAAGGTAAATTCTTGTTAATTTCTTGTTTTTGTATCTTGTTTTGAGATCTTACTTTTCTAATTCTTTGATTTCTATTTAAATTCTTGTTAGTTTGTTCTTTTAGTATCTTGTTTGGAGTTTTTTTTTTTTTTTTTTTTTTTTTTTGCTAGGAAAAATCAATGAAAATTAAGGCATAAAAAGAACTGGGAGTCATTTAGACAGTCATCCTAAATTATTACGTGCTTTGGATACTAATTATAGATTAATTTAAATAATTTATCAAATTAATTTAGAAGTCATTTGGACAGTCATAACTAAATAATTACATGCTTTGGATGTAATGTTAGATTAATTTACATACTTTATCAAATTAATAGCATAAAAAGAGAGAAAAAGTTATTGGAGATAATAAAGTGTGGTGGTTTATAGTCATAATAACTAGTAAATGCATATGTCAATGTCATGTCGTTGCATTAAGATTAGAATCACATTCTTTAGCAATCTCTGTCACAAATCACAATCTTTTAGTTTTGATGGTAATGAAGTTCTATAGAATGCACTAAAATTGTACTGATGAATAAACATATACTAGTAATATTTTATTATAAGTTCTCTTTAAATAGATAAAGAACTTAAATACGAAATCATTAGTGCTAAGTATAAATGTTAGCGACTTAGCGAATAGTTTTTGTGTAAAATTTTCTAGTATGGACCATTCTCAATTTCTTTATTATCTTGTTCCAAAATATAGAGCTATTAAAATTGATTAGGGAATATCCAAGCATGAAGGTAAATTAATTTTTTCTCAAATGATTTTTTATTTTTGCTTGTATATGGGAATTGATGATATCTGATAAACCATTAAGGATCATTGAAATAGATGATAGAAGAGAGCGATGTAGGATTGTTCAGTTCATTATACTAATTTCTTTATTTTATTAATTACTCCGTAATAATGATTATATATTATTTTCTACAATCAAATATTATTTCAACTACTGAGGGGCAATGAGTGAGGTGATGAAAAAAGTGCTAGCGAAGAAATGGTTGGATCGGTTAACACGGGAATTTAAGGGAGGGGGAAAGGTGGGAAATAAAAGGGGTAGAAGGAAAATCTTGAAAGGAGGTTGGAGGCATAGAATTAGAAGAAGTGATTGGGAGTGAGCGAGGAAGAGTAGAATCTAAAGGAGGGTGCATTAATTTGACTAGACAAATACATACAGGTTGAAGCATTGTTATTAAAATCCCGATTTAAAATCTTAGAATCTTACGATTTTACGATTCATGTATGTTAAACAATTTGATTTAAGATTCTGCCCGATTTTACACATTTCACGTAACGAGTAAAATCCTTACAAGTTTAAAATATACCTACAAAGTTATTTATAAATATCTATTGTCAATTATTGGTTGCTTAATAGGTAAACAACTAGTTTCTATTAATAATTAGGTTTCAATTTCATAATTTAAATGTATTAGGGGACATAAAGAGTACTCAGCAAAATATCGCGCCAGACTTGTTGTCAACTTTTCAGTTTGCATGACAAGACTTAAGAGACTGTCTGTAACAAAAAACAGGTCTCTTTAATCAATAGTTTTTTTTTTTTTATTTTTTTTTTTTTTGAGAATGGGGTATTTTTTGTATTTTTTTTTTGAGAGTGGGGGTACAACTGTACCTCTGTGTACCCCCTGGATCCGCCACTATCAGTAGATCAGATGCAACAGATCTCTTACTGAACCAACCAGACAACTCTTAATAAACTCCTTAATCTGATCATCTGCTACTGCATTTTAGTGCAGCAGGCATTACACCTCTCATAATCATCATCTCAATCTCATTCCAATTCCTGCATTCACTGTAAATATTTTCTCTCTCATCATCTGAATTCTGAAAGCACACATCCCGAAAGAATGTATATCAATGTGATACCGAATATATGTAATCAAAGTTTATCTTGTAATTATTCTTGATTAATTCTTATTACGCATAATCTAAATATTTCTATATATTCTCATATTTCCTCTTTTTCCCTTCTTTTTTATTCTTTGGCTTTTATTTTAGCATTTAATAGTGTCTTAAAAATATTCAATGAATATTTGAAGCAAAAAAAAGTACAAAAAATAAACAATAGATTAAAGTTACAAAATTAAAAATAAATCATGTGTACAACACACTCTTATCATTCTGGTTAGAAAAATGGTTAAACGTTGTTTCGCTAATTTTTATACCAATATGTAGCCACTCAGTTAACTTTTATACTAATTAGTTGACACTTGCTAACTTTTATACCAAAATATGTCGTTGACCCTAATTTTTATACCAATATGTCACAAAAGTGCTTATTTTTATACCAATATGGTTAATTGCCCCAAACAAAGATTGTTGTGGAATTTTTTTATTATAAAAAATAAAGTTAATTCTATTTTTCCTATAACTTTTTTATTGTGCGCTGGTGCGCTAAACTGGTATGCTTGTTAAAATTGCTAATGGAA
The DNA here is from genome assembly GCF_001683475.1 of Chenopodium quinoa. Lineage (NCBI taxonomy): Eukaryota > Viridiplantae > Streptophyta > Magnoliopsida > Caryophyllales > Amaranthaceae > Chenopodium > Chenopodium quinoa. The sequence continues at coordinate 21,374 of NW_018744699.1, read as the reverse complement.
GTACTGTGGTATCATGAATTCATGAATGCCGAATAATTTTCATTATAAGCAAAATGCCTCTATTGTCACACTCAGAATTTAGAAGTAATCCCTTTAAAGGTTGGTTGTTAGAGCAAGTTAGTGCGCAAATCGGTGTGGTGTTTCAGGCTTGTTCTCAGCCTAATGTAGATTGATCAAAACCCCTTTTATTATAAACAACACTAAATAAATAGATTAGCAGGTTAAAGACTCCCTAACCTTATAAATCACAATTTTAGATAATAACACAACTTTCACAATTTCAAGCATTTCAATGTTTTAGCATTTTTTTATGTAAAGACCTACATGTAATGTAGTGTTATTTAACTCACTTCATGCTAACACATATAAGAGAAAATACAAGTTCATCTTTGTGATAAACTTGAAGCGTTTATCTAAGGGTATAATTGTTCATTTGCGTATTTAAGTATTTGTTTATCTAAGTATGGCTAATGTTGCATTATATAGTTTAATTGTCGTAAAAACACTCAAATAAAATATTTTTAAATACTCTGGCACAATTCCCAAGGCATTGTATTTACTCTAATGTCATTAGATAAACGCCCGTTTATCATCAAGATAAACGCCCGTTTATCATCAAGATAAAGCGGGGCTCCCCCAACATATAACCTATTGAAGAAGTCTTTATATATAAGGAAAGATTGTTATTATTAATCCCAACTTTAGGTCATTTACTTTAATTAATCCCAATTATCGATTATTCCTGAATAATCCCAATTTGAAGGGGCGTTTTCTTTTATCAGGTCATAACCGGTCAACAAAAGTCAATGACCTATTATAATAGGTTACTTAACACGTATCAAGCCTTGATTGGTCCAAAAAATTAAAAAAAAAATTCAAAACAATTTAAACAAAAATGAAAAAAAAAAACTAACCACCATCAGCCCCAAACCCCTCCCGCAAAACACACCCACCCCCTCCTTTCCTCCCGCCGGCGATTACCCCAGGCCACCCCTTGAAATTCCGACAACCTTCCCCATAACACAACCATGCCAAAGCATGAATTGCAAGTACAAAGAAGAACCCAACTTTGGAGAAATCAAGGATGTTATTCGATCGGAGAGGGTGATTCCGGTGATGTTGAGTTTGAGGCAACCCCTATGAGTAAACCCGAATTCGTCAATGGTTAAATATGGGTCGATTGTCAGATTTGCTTTTGTTTGATCGGATTTCAGCGGAGGAGAGAGAAAATAAGGTTAGGAAGAAGAAGAGAGTTACGGTGGTGATGCGGTGGCAGTGGGTCGATTTTGAGGGTTGTGGTTAGGAGATAGGGAGTTTTACGGGGTGGGTGAAGGGATGGGGAGGTTGTCGGCATTTCCCGGTGGCGGGGGGGGGGTGGGTGGGGCGGGGCAGGGAGGGGGTGATGGTGGTTACCGGTGGGGGAAGGGGGAGGAGGGATGGAGGGCTAACGGTGGTTTCCAGTTTTTTTTTATAATTTTTTTTTTGTTTTATTGTTTTTGACTAATTAAATTAAGACCAAAAAAAATTAAGATTAAAAAAAATTACCTTTTAACCGGTCATTTGACCAGATAAATGAAAACACCCATCAAAGTTAGGATTATTAAAAAATAATCGATAGTTGAGATTAATTAAAGTAAATGGCTCAAAGTTGGGATTAATAACAACAAATTTTCCTATAAATATATATTGTCAATTATTGGTTGCTTAATGGGTAAACAACTATTTTCTATTAATAATTAGGTTTCAAACTCATAATTTAAATATATTTAATTAAATTTGGAAATGATGTCTTGATCATGCGTGTTACGATTCGATTCTAAGAGCCCTTTGCGATTCAAATAGCCCCTTTTCGAATCAAAGTAGAATCCCGATTTTGATAACTTTGGGTGGAAGGAGAGAGAGTGAACAAAAGATCTTAAACAAGAACGTAAAAATGAGACACTAAAATACATAGAAATTTATGGGGTGGTATGATTAGGGAGAAGGTGGTGTGTCGACGGTGATGGGTGTGGTGATTGGTGTTTGGTGCAATGGGCTAGTGGTGCGATAATGTGATTATTGATAAGCATAGGAATGTTAACCACGATTATAAAAATTGAGCTATTTTAATGTTTTAATCCTCATTAATGTCATGATTCATAAGTGATATTAAGTAATTTTATTCAAATACCAAAGAAAAAGTGCAATTGATTGGGTTGCCAATGAAGTTTTCCAAAATTTAAATTTATTTTATACTCAATTGTCTTTAAATAAGTAGAACGTTTCTCTTATGCACGCGTACCAATGCATAACTTTGATTGATAATATATTTAATCATCGATAAGTAAAATTACAACAATTGAATATTATTAATCTATTTATTGAAACGATTTCAACACGTATCCACAAGACTATATTTATTCTTACGTATAAATCACAAACATTAGTCAACGTAAATTTGATAAATAGTGCAAAAAGTCAAAATGTTTCACTTATTTAAACACAGAGTAGAGTATATAAAAGGAAAGTCAATGAAATATTGACCAAATCAAGTGATCAAACCACCTTCCATCTTGGACTGGCCCATGAATTAACTTACCATTGTTAGCTATTTCTGTTATAAGATTTTGACCCAGTCCTCCTAATCAAAACCTATTGGACCAGCCCGGTGTTCATGTGGGCCCATATCCACCTTCTTCATGAGAATCTGAAAGGGCTAGCCCAACTAAGAAAGATACTGATTTGGCCACTTTCCCTTTGTTGAATTGTTGTTATGATTTCGAAACAAATACCCCCCCTTGATTAATTATGAATGTTTTATGCAATTGTTCTGAATTTTTTTATTTTGATTTCGATTTTGATCTGGAAAAAAAAGAGCAGAGGAGATAGAAAGAGAAAGGAAGAGAAGAAGGAGAGAGAAAGAGAAGGGAGAGAGTTGTGCATAGTTTTGTGAAAACGTTAACGTGAAGGATTTTTTCTGTACATCTTTAATGTAAGTTTTTTAATACGTAGATCATCTTTATAGATTACGTTAATTGCTCTGATAGTGAATATTAAAATAAATAAATAATAAATAAATAAATAAAACAAAAACAAAACTGTATTGTAAATCGACTACGTAAAAGCCAACTAAGCCATACATAAAATTAACAAATGGAGAGACTACTATAGATACAACGAAGAAATTAAAGGTGTTGAATTGCTCATATCTAAGAAGTCAATATTGTTATCTACCAAAACAAGAGTTTGAAGGCGCTCACATTGTGACCTTGCGCAATAATAATTACTTGAATTGAACTTTATTTTAGCTAGCTTTTCATTTTTCGTAAAAATAACAAATCTTCTAGCTAGTTGATTCGGGCAGTCTTGCATATAATATTAATTGTTGTAAGATTTAACAACCTACGAATTGAATGGTCACATGGGATTATCTTTCAAAGTACATACACCGTTTTTTCATTGTTTTTGCATGCCCAATCTTATGCAAGTATATATGGAATGGAGAAATTAAATTATTACTCATATGATTATATATGTCACATGTATGTTGAACTCATTGCAAATTGCATTAAGCTTTTTTGGTTGTAATAGAATTAGTTATCTCAGATATTTCATGAAAGTGTAAAGCAAAATTGATAAAGCTATATAATGTGATTATTTATTTTATTTTTATTTTTAAGAAAATGTGATTATTAATAAGATCTTGTAAAAAAAGTTAGACTAGTAATAAGGACTAATAAATCAACATTAACATCTCGTCATTATATTTATTGTTGACATATGTTGAATAATTAAAAAACCATAAAACTATTAAAGTAGAAATTTTAAGCGATATGTATGTTCAATAACTACAGGCTCACCATCTTATGCCATCTAAACCCAAAAACAAACAATCGATGTTGTAAACAAGTTGGCAATCAAGTGAAATCTTGCGCCTAACCCTTTGAATTTAGTATATATCTCCACTTTAACTGTATATATCTAGACCTTAAGGTGAATATGACAAGATCCCACACGGTGAAAGTTATGGGGAAAACACAGAAAAGGATGATTGATGGTTTTTTTTTTTTTTTTTTGGCAAAGAAAGGACAAATGGTGGGAGTGTGAGCCTATGTTTTATTATTAATAGAAAGGATAGAGTGGTGGAGCTAGCAATATTTCAAGTGAGTTCAAATTAATTAAAATTAATCATTAATTTAGTACAAATAATTTACTAATCAAAAATCAAAATCAGTACAAGAAAATTAATTAGATATATTTCTACCAAGCCTTAAAATTTAAACTTTAAAAATATCCCTACAAATTATATCATAATTCTTAAAAAAATTGCCCATTACAACTCCAAAATTTATTCCTATTTACTATTTAGTACAATATAAATATTTATATTTTAATTGTTATTTCTATACATATTGCACATATATATTGAATGTTATACATATTGCACATATATTGTACAAAGTACATATTTATATATATTTTTTACCTTATAATTCTATGCAACAACATATTATAAGAGTTAAGTGTATTTTGAACAAAGCTTCAACTCTTAACTTATTAAGAAAACTCAATTTGATCATTATTCTAGCATCTACATAATTCATTATATATGGAGTCATATGCATTCATCATTATCATACACCTAATTCTATTTTGCATTTTTATCTACCTCTAATTGTAACATTGGCGAATCTAGCTGTATACACTTAGGAAATGGAAGTACCTAATGTAGAGATAAGATTTGTTCTCCCTAATCCATAACTTGAGTTCTTTTCACATTGGTTTATTTTTGTTGCATTTTGTAATTATTATTTTCAACTTCCTGTAGTTGAAAACTTGAGATAAGATGATTTTTTCATGATGCTTAAATTAAGTAATAGTTATACTTGATAATTGTTTCCATGCGCATGACATTTGAATGACTAATTGAAATTCCACCAAAAACTTAAAGTATTTTAGTCAAGATTGATTGATGATGCATAAGATTGCTGACTGCTACGCCAATATCAAGCCAATAATGCTTGTTTACACTTTTGAGATGATTCTAAGAAAGAAAATTGAGCATGTAGTGGTTACAAATTTGAAGTAGACTCTTGTATCTTAAGAGAATTAATTATCACTTGAAGTCTATTTCTCATTAGCTTATTTAGCCTAAAATTTATGATTTCTAACTTCTTGATATACACTTCAAAATTTTTGCTCTATTTAAATTTTTTACGATCTTAAACACGTCTTAAATTGTAAAATATTTTCATATTCGTTCGTGTAGTACGTAAATAGTTGATATTAAAAAAGAAAACATTGAAATAAATTTAACAAAATTTTAGTACATGACTATGTTATTAATTTAATTAATGAGAATTTATGGTTAAAGCTTTTAAATATTGATTCCCCAAAATTTTTTATGAAGTAATTTTTTAAAGATGGTAATAAAGTATAACTTCTTTTTAAATGGACACCACAACCTCATTCCTCCTTGACTTATAGAATAACGATCATCATTATGACATTTTTTGTTGATGTCATTAGTTTATATTGTATTGTTAAGTTACATACTTGTAGTATTTAAATGCATCTTCAATTATTTCCAATTTTGGCAAAACTTTTACGTAGTATTGCAATAAAATTCCAACATTTCATCTGTGTCTTTTTTAATTTTGTTTGTTTGTCTTATGTATGATTTTTAATATACAAATTGAGTATAATTATTTTTAAAAAATATATATTGTGAAATCATTTAAATTTAGTCGTAATATTGGAACTACACATCGAGATAAATTTAAAAAGTCCACGTAATTATGCCTTTCAATTTTTGTATACGGAGTATATATATTCCAAATACTTCTTAACCATTCCATATTTTAAGGCCTTTTTCAGTTCACCTTATTTTCGCTGAACTGAAATTATTTTACTAAACTGAAATTATTTTCGCCAAACTTAAATTATTTTTACTGAACAAAAATTAATTATACTGAACTGAAATTATTTTTGTTGAACTGAAATTATTTGTGATTTTCTATTATAATCCTTCTATAAGTTTACTGGTTTTAATTGAACTGAAATTATTTTTACTGAATTGAAATTATTTTTGTTGAATTGAACTTATTTTTACTGAACTGAAATTAATTTTATTGAACTGAAATTAATTTTACTGAATATTATTTTTTTAAGGTGAAGTGAACACGGCCTAAATAAAACATAAGAAAGAAAAATAAAATAAAAAATTGGGAGAAATGATTATTTTAATCCATATTGTTTCCACAGTTAAGGAGTACCTCATCGAGAAGTACACAATTTGATCAAGTACTATTGAAAATCACGAACAAAATTATCCATTAAAGCCAAAGAATTACTTAGACAAAAGCATGTAATTCTTAGCCAATGCATGTAGAGAGCATTACTATTGGTAGAGAATCCCACCAATAAATATATTAAAAATAAAATGCAACAATCGTGCATATAAAAAACAAAACAAATTAATTCTTATTTTTGACCCAACGCATGTTTAAGTACCATTTTTGAGATAACTCGGACCATAGCCAGTCATGGGCATGGCTGATGAGATCTTTCGGTTTGATGTTTACGTCACAAAATTAGCAAACAAATATTTATAGAAAATGAGGAATATAAATATTTGCATATATTGTGATTCAGATAAAAAGAAGAGTATGCAATGGAACATTATCCTAAGAATTGTTGTGACCATAAAAATTACGGAGTAGTAGTGAGTAAACACTTGTGAACCATGCAATAATATAATGTCAAATACCTTTTTTTTTTTTTTTTTTTTTTTTTTTTTTTTTTTGAATAGTAAAAAAATTCATTAATAAAAAGTCATACGACATCTATAAAAGAGATTCGGGTTTAACAAATACATAAGATATTGAATCAAATAAAAATTTCCTTTATAAAAACTACGATCATCGAGTAGATATTGCACTGTGAAACATCTCCGACTTATATCGCTGGAAAATACAGCCTTGTTGGAGAGACAATCTAATGATCCTTCGTAGCCGTGAGGATGTTTTCCTTCTGATTCATCTGTCTGTATTCGAAAGCTTGATAATCCTTCCGATCTCGCATAATTTTTCACTAACGAAATAATTTCACAATAATCCATTAGATCTAATATCATGGATTCAAACCTAAAAAGATTCTCCCTCCAAAAGAGGTGATAAACCTTGTCTTTCGAAGGAGATCGGAAACCCTTCCTTTCGAGGGAGAAAAGTTCTTCCCAAAAAAACTTTTAACGAAACAAGGATGAGGACTTTTCACCGGCTAAAATCGATGGAAACCCCTTTAAAAAAACAACAATGGAGGCTAGGGTTGAGGAGAGAGGAGAGAATTTCATGATTATTTAATTATTTGATATATAATGTCAAATACCTTGTACATTCTAAATTAAACGGTAAAAACTATAAACTTTCCAAGAGTTGTTGTAGTCAGTGCAGCTTGCATAGAGCCATAGAGAATACTTTTTATTCTACTCCCTCTTGTAATTTTTCATAAGTGTTACACGTTTATCAGACACATAATTTTAGGCAATTTAATTAACTTAATTAAAATAAAAGCTAAATGGGATAGTTGGAGTATTAAAAAATGGTTAAAAAAATATATATTGAGGTTAATAGTTTATTGAAAAATAATAAATGTGAGCGGAAAGAAATGACTAAAAAAAAAGTAGTAGTGAATTTGGGTAGAAAACATGAAAAGAGAAATAATATTAAAATGTAACTTTTTACCAAAAATAAAGTGTAATATTAATTAAAATACGATCACATTTAATAAGTGTAACACTTATTTAAAAAGTATGAAGGGATTGTTGGTGTTAAATTTATTCTACTCGCAGCCTTTTAATATGAGAGAATTAACTTTTTCTTCAATTTTTATTGTTTACCTTTCAAAGTTTTTAACTTTTTATACTGCATGCAATTGTTTACGAATTTTTTTATATTTTTTCAAAGTCTTACATTGCATGTAATTTGTGCAGTATACTGCAAAGTCTGCACCAAATACTTTGGTTTAATTTTGACCTATGCATGCATGTCTGTATTACTCTACTAGACTAGCCAATTACGAGCGTATCGTTATTTTGATTAACTGCGTATCGTTATTTTGATTAACTAGGCTACTAGCTAGGCCTTCTACCCAATTAATCCATCGCAAACTGCTTTATATTTTCTATATTCTTTTTTTATTTGATCCGCTTTGACTTTTACATTATTCATCACCCTTTTCTTGACCGTCTTTTATGAATAATATATAAGGAAAAATATATTCATGTGGGATCTTTTTTAATTCGTCTATATAAGTATTATCATAATATATAACTTTTATAATTATTACTTATGGAGAATCAAAGTTATTAAATGTTAAAGTTTTGTATTGGCAAGCGTGATAAAATAAACATGTCAAGTAAAAAAGAAAAGATGAAATAGTTTATACTATGTAGTTTCTAATGTGAATTTTTTTTAATTTTAATTTTTATACTTTGGATTTTGTGGGTAGTTCAACTCCACTATTTTTTTGTTGTTATAACTAAAAGTAGAAAAAAAAAATAAAAAAAAATTGGTTAAGGATAGGTTTAGTTTACGTTATTTTCATTTATTTCAAATCAGATTAAAAAAAATAAGTTCACTAGATTAGATTAGAAAAGTAAATTATGACATACTTTATTGTTTATGTTCGGTTTTTTTTTTTTTGTTTTTTTTTTTTTACCGCTAAACATCCTTGATTTGGTATTTAAAAAAATTATGAAAATAATAAAATCTATATTATCAATCAAGAGTGAGAATTAAATAATAAGAGGAGATCAAACCCAAATGTTTCCCTCTTAGTAGGGGTGATAGTTTGGTTTGCAGTGTGATTTATAGCCCAAACCAAAACCAAACCATATTAATTCGGTTTTGAGGTTTTTCAAACCACACCACATTATACTATTCGGCACAAACCAAACCAAACCACAATTTTAGACCTAGTGTTTTGGGGTTTGATTTGTAACATTTTTTGGGCATAATTTTTCAAAACCTGTTTTAGGACTTGATTTAATTTAATTTTCCAAAAATAAAGCAAACAAATAATACTTCGTATATTAGGCTATTACCAAATAGCAAGTTTTAATGATGACATAAGAGTTTAGATTTTTTTTTTTTGGTTGCCTTATATATGAAGGGGATTGGACTCTAGGTAATTAAGAATCCTAAATTTCGGTTTTTCTAAACTCAAAACCAAAACCAAACCGTAAATCATATTTTTTTTTATTTTTCTTAACCAAACCGCACCAAATTAAAAAAAAATTAATAAATAAAAAAATGAACCACATTGCTTATTGGTTTGGTTTGCGGTTCAATTTGGTTTTAAACCGAATTACTTTCACCCCTACCTCTTAGAGTGCCACCCTCACTTTTCTCATCATATCACATAATCGCCAACCAAATTTCTTGTACTTTTAGTAACATATCAATCAAGAAAAAAAAACATGAGGAAATTATCTTAAATAAATACCAATTGAACAACAAAATAAACTCAAAAAATTTCAATTGAGAAAACAAAGGAAATTTTAATACACCCTCTATTACGTGATAATCGCAGTGCTAAGGTATGCACAAAATTTTATGAAAATTATAGGGCGGGAATCAAAAGAGGATTTTTTACATAGGAAATTTTGATTTTTATCATAAAAAAAAAAAAACCCCTCGATATTGTTTTTTACCACCACCTCTTTTAAAAGTTTATTTTAGCACCAATAAAAAGAAAACCCTAACTAATTTATCACCACTTAATCAACGACCACCAGCGCCCCACCCCCACCCCTACGCATCCCACCCCCACTGTCGGCCCCCTTCCCAGCCCTCAACCACCCTGACCCTCAAAAAACCACCCCCTCTGTTTCCCACCCCCTAAAACGACTGAAATCTATCGACTTTAAACTATCGTCATAGGAAGACAGTGACTCCTAATTTACTAAAATTAATTTTTCTATAAAAACATACTTCCTCCTTTTTTTTATAGTTGTAATACTTTGACTTTTACACTATTCATATGGTTCACTTTGACTAGCTTTAATTTGATGATTTATACGTAAGCAAAAATATAGTCACGTGAGATCTTGTTAGATTCGTCTCGATTTATACTATTTTAATAACATATGTTTATAATTTTTTACACATTGATAATTAAAGATATTAACGATTGAAATCATGCATCGGCAAGCATGAAAAGAGAAGTGTTGCAACTATAAAAAAAGCAGAGGAAGTATTAAACAAAGGCTAATCGTTAGGGCCACATAATAGAGTACAAATTATCCTTTAATAATAATAAATAATAATAATAATAATAATAATAATAATAATAATAATAATAAGGAGTATATATTTAGCGTTATTTAGTCGAACACATAAAATAATATTTATGGAAAAATAATAATGACTACATTTTCTGCCATTATGAACATATAATCAAAGGTTTATACTTAAGTCTTTTTATATGTTGACTTAAGGATATTTTAAAGATTAATTGTAATAAATCCCCCCCCCCCCTCCCAAAATAAAAAAGTCTTGTTTTTTTTTGACGTGAAACTAGTCGTTTTTAACTTATTTTTATACTATTATTATTAGGTTAGAATTCGCAGAAATATTTCATTTGGATATATATGGAATATGATTATCAAATTGAAAAGAAAATATTATAAGGTAAAATAGTAAAAAAAAAAAAAAAAAAAAGGCGGGAAATTTTTTCACAAGATAATGACAAGTGTCAGTGGTTATTCGCTTTTAGTTATAAGTTATTAGATAGATAGATACTCAATATCTCTTTAAAGTTTTCGTCTACAACTAAAAAGATAAAATAAAAATAAGAATAGATTAATTCAAAAAATGTATTTATTTATAAAATTAGTAATAATTTATATTTTTATAAATATTATTAGTAAAAAAATGTCAAAATTAAAGATATCTATTACATATTACTAAAGGTGAATTCAAAATGACATTTGACAACGTTATATTGAAAATTTTCCCTCCAAAAAGTGCTTACTTAAATAAATTATTTTTACCATAAATAGTGATTATATAAATATATTATAACATTTGCTTTACATAAAAATTAAATTAAAATTTCTAATTAAAATATTAATTTATTTATTATAACTATATATGATTAAAAACCGTGCAATAGCACAGAGTTTAACCTAGTTGATCAATAAACTTACAGAAATTGCAATTGATTACGGATTGCATTTTTGAAATAGAATGAAGAGCAAGAGGAACATAAGCATTCTGTTCGTACTCCAAACCATAAATGAACAATATCATGAAATATCTCCATTACTCTAAACATGCATCTTTTTAGTACCAAGAGTATAAGATATCAATACAATCTCTTTTCATAAATATCAAAATATCACTCTTTCACTTTACTCCTAACCGCCTCACACAATAAATATTCACTCCTTTTTTTTTCAACCTTCATCTTTTTCACCGTTATTTACCATTAACATAATCTGAAGTTTAAACTCCCAATACATGAAATAAATTACATTTAAAATATTATATATTATATTAAATTAAAGTAATATTATATGGTATTTTACAACCACTATAAATAACTGCCCTTCACACTTCTTCTACCTCACCAAACCATCCTTTCATCTTCTTTCTTTCATTTTTCAACCTAACAAAATTCTCTTGTGCCAAAATAAAAAAATAAAAAAAAAAACCCAAAAAAATGTCAGCAGAAACTTTAGCAACGAATTTCTCATTGCTGCCAACAGCGTCATCCTTCTTTCTGCACCCATTTTCCTTTCATTTGCCGCATTTCTTTCCCTTTTCACCATATTCTTGTACCAGGAGGCTTAGCATGGTCTCTTTCCGCAGTTAAAAACAACCGAAGTGGCAACGGTAAGTCCGCTTCGGCTATTCCTGGTCCAACCGGGTTACCCCTTATTGGTCTTGGCCATGTTTTCGCTTCCGAAAAAACTCATAGAATCCTATCCAGTATTGCCACTAGCCTCAAGGCTACGCCGTTGATGGCGTTCTCAGTTGGGTTGACTCGCTTTGTTATAGCGAGTGAACCCGAGACTGCTAAAGAGATTTTAAACAGCTCCGAATTCGCTGATCGTCCTATTAAGGAGTCAGCCTATGAGCTTCTCTTTAACAGGGCTATGGGGTTTGCACCCTTCGGTTGATTACTGGAGGAACCTCCGAAGGATTTCCGCAACCCATCTTTTCAGCCCGAGAAGAATTTCCAACTTCGGAGGATTCCGCCAAGAAATTGGTAATCAAATGGTGAACCAAATCACTACTATTATGGGAAATGAGGGAAATGTTGAGATCAAAAATGTGTTGCATTTCGGATCATGAACAATGTCATGATGAGTGTGTTCGGAAAGAGTTACGATTTCTTCGGTAAGAGGACCGAGGAAGCTGATAACCTTGAAGAATTGGTTAAGGAAGGTTATGAATTGTTGGGAATATTCAACTGGGGAGACCATTTTGCCCCTCTAAGGTGGTTGGATTTACAAGGAGTAAGGAGAAGGTGCAAGAATCTTGTTGGTAAGGTAAACAAGTATGTTGGTAATGTGATTGAAGAGCACAGGGCATTGAGGAGTGAGAAGGTTGATGATGATTCAAAGGATTTCGTTGATGTTCTTTTGGACTTGGAAGATGGAGAGAACAAGCTCTCTGACTCTGACATGATTGCTCTTCTTTGGGTATGATTTCTTTCTATTTTTTTGTTCATGTTACGTGTGTTGTTCATGATATGTTTTATTTTTTTGTTCTAAATTTAGTTTGTAATGTTAGAAAATGGTATACTATATGTGCCATATTGTTGGGTGTTGGTTCATATTGCATACTCCCTCTACCCCTTAATTTTTACTCCATGGCTATTTTTGGGTCAAATTTTGGAAACTTTGACCTTAAATTACCATTAATCTATAAGAGATAATTCTAGTTATATTCGTCTCATAGTATATTTTAATAATATCACGTTTTTATAATTTTTACGTATATGAAAATAAATATATATAGACGTTTTAAAACAAGTGTTGAGACCGTGCATAGTCAAATGGGACAAAATAGGGACAGATGGAGTACATGCTATACAAGTAACTTGTGTCTTTATTATTGCCAAAATATATTTGGTATTTATGTACAAAGTATGCTTTTTTCTTAGAATGGGTTAATATTAGGGCATCTAGTTAGTGGGTTCTTTGATATGTACCTTTTTATGCTTATTGGTTTAGACGTGTATACTTTACATTATTTCACACAACTTGTAAAGATTAAAGACCAAAGCTAATGTACTATGAGTAAATGTTAATTATGGAGTGCTACAAAACGTTAAATAATGTTTGGTTTTTAAATGCAGGAAATGATATTCAGGGGAACAGACACAGTTGCAATCCTACTAGAGTGGACTCTAGCAAGGATGGTGGTGCACCCCGACATTCAAGCCAAGGCCCAAGCTGAAATCGACAGCGTAGTCGGAGTCAACAGGCAAGTCGCCGACTCAGACCTCCCCAACCTACCATACCTCCAAGCCATCCTCAAGGAAACATTGAGAGTCCACCCACCAGGCCCACTTCTATCATGGGCTCGTCTTTCCATCCACGACACCCACGTCGGTCCCCACTTCGTCCCAGCCGGAACCACCGCTATGGTCAACATGTACGCCATCACCCACGACGAGAAGATCTGGTCTAACCCCAACGAGTTCAAACCCGAGAGGTTCATGGAAGAGGATGTCCCAATCATGGGTTCAGACCTGAGGCTGGCACCTTTCGGAGCAGGACGTCGTGTCTGCCCCGGAAAGGCAATGGGTATGGCTACTGCTCAGCTGTGGTTGGCTCAGATGCTTCAGAACTTCAGGTGGGTTCCGACCGAGAATGGTGTGGACTTGACCGAGTGCCTCAACCTTTCCATGGAAATGAAGTCGTCTTTGGTGTGCAAGGCTGTTCCTAGGATCTCTGCTTAATTCAACTAGTTTGTCTATGTTAAGAAGGTTATGTGTGTGCTATCATAGCCACTAGTAAGTACTTTAATTATGGACTAACATAAGTGATTTTCTTCATAATTTTGCACATTTCGGAAATGGAGAAATTGTCACATAGATTAAAGCTTTCAAACTTAGTAGTAGTTTGTTAGCTTTTAGATGGTTATTGGCAACTTGTTATGTAATGTGTAGCTGTTCAAAAACCAAAAATTAATGTTCATTATCTGTTTTTAGTATCTGGTTTGGTGCTCTCAATTTTCTGTTTTTCTGCCTTGTATTTTTTTGCTGATTTTACTTGCAGTTTATGCGGATATTGGATATTTCATAGGATACTGCCTAAAATTCTTGTTAAATTTCTCTCTCTCTCTCTCTCTTTTTTTTTTTTTTTTTTTCTTTTTTCCTTCTCTCTCTCTCTTTAGTATCTTGTTTTGAGCTCTTATTTTTTTAGTTCTCTGAATTCTAACTAAATTCTTGTTGGGGATGTGATTCGTTTTGTGAAAAGCTGGTGGAGTGGTGATGTGTGCTTAAATGATATTAATTCTACCTATATTGTGCTCATTCCGAAATGTGATGATTCGAAGAGTATGTCAAAATTCCGTCCTATTACTTTATGTAATATCTTATATAAAAATCATCTCTAAGACACTTGCAAATAAACTTAAACCGATGCTTGAAACAATTACTTCAATTCAACAAAGTGCGTTTGTTCCGAAAAGACTAATAACTGATAACGCACTAATTGCTTTCGAAATTTTTCATGCCATGAAACGGGGAGGTGAAGGTCAGGATGGTACTGCTGCTTTAAAATTAGATATGATTAAAGCATATGACAGGGTAGAATGGAGCTTCTTGGAGAGAGTTATGGCAAAATTTGGCTTTAGTTTGCCGTGGATTATTAGAATTATGCATTGTCTCTCCGGTGTCTCTTTTTCTTTCAAGTATAATGGGATGATTACGGACCGGGTTCTCTTACTCCGTCACGTGGTTTGAGGCAGGGGGATCCTATTTCTCCATATCTTTTCCTTCTTTGTGCAGAGGCTTTTTCTACATTGCTCTCAAAAGCGTCAGCGCAGAATCAGATTCGGGGTGTTCGGATTTGCAAAGGGGCCCCGAGGATTTCTCATTTATTTTTTGCTGACGATAGTATCATATTTGCAAAAGCAAACTTGCAAGAATGCTCTAAAGTGGCCGATATAATCAGTACGTATGAAAGAGCATCCGGTTAGAAAGTTAATCTAAGCAAGACATAAGTAACTTTTAGTAAATGTGTTACGATAGCACAAAGAAGTGCAATTGTGGAGGCTCCTGGGGTTCGAGAGGTCGACAGGCACGAAAAGTACTTGGGGCTTCCAACTATAATTGGGAGATAAAAGAAGGCAGTCTTCTCTTGTTTGAAAGATCGAATATGGAAGAAAATGCAAAGATGGAAGGAGAAATTGTTATCGAGACCGGGAAAGGAGATCTTAATTAAAGTCGTCGCCCAAGCAATTCCCACTTAAATGATGAGTATCTTTAGAATCCCGGATGAACTTATTGATGAAATGCTTGCTATTTTGGCACGATTCGAGGGTTCAGAGAGAAAAATGCATTGGCATAGTTGGGAAAATTTGTGTTTACCGAAGTCATGGGTGGCATGGGATTTAGAGACCTCAAGTGTTTTAATCAAGCGTTGTTGGCAAAACAATGTTGGTGGTTGATGAAGGATGGTAACTCCTTACTGCAGTCCACTTTGAAGGCTCGCTACTACAAAAATTCTGATTTTTTTAGATGCTTCTTGTGGCTTTGATCCGAGTTATAGTTGGAGAAGTTTGTGGGGGGCGAAATCCCTCCTTCTTGATGGACTTAAGTGGCGTGTTGGTAATGGATTTTTGATACGAGTCTGAGATAATTCCTGGTTGCAAGGGGATTGTCAACATTATGTACCTACACCTTTACCCCACTATTATCCCGAGTTGCGTGTCTGTGATTTGATCGATTTTGACAATGGTCGATGGAATGTTGATGTGTTGAACGACAATTTTAATGAAGCTGACTGTAGAGCTATATTGAATACCCCCTATCTATAAGTTGGCCCTGTGATGAGAGATTTTTGGTGGGCAACGTCGTCTGATGGTTTGTACTCGGCGAAATCTGGTTATTGGTTAGGGAGACTTGGGCACCTTCGCACATGGGAGCTGTTCTATGGCAGTTCTGAAACTAGCCTATGGAAACAGGTTTGGAGCTTGGGTGGACCACCTAAACTTAGCCATTTCATTTGGAGAGCTTGCAAGGGAACTCTTGGTGGAGGGCGCCCCCATTACTCACTGTGAGAAACGTTTTTGTTTCTCACAGTGGCAATTTCGTAAATAAAATATACCACTTTAGTCACAGTGGTACATTTTATTTACGAAATGGATGATAAAATTGTACAACTTTAGTCACGGTGGTACATTTTATTTACGAAACTGCCACTGTGAGAAACAAAAACGTTTCTCACAGTGAGTAACAGAGATTTACTGCTCTTGGTATGATGGATGTCCTGTACAGACGCCATATCAGGCCTTCGAAGTGCTGCAATGTCTGTGAAGGGGGGGATGAGACAATAACACACTCCCTTTTTCATTGTAATTTTGCTCTTAAAGTTTGGGAGCAAAGTGAGTTTATGCAGCTACTAAATGAAGCTCCTATGTCTTGGTTTTGGGTGGCTGGGAAGGTTGATGGGGAGAGGCTACGTTTTTTCTGCTCGCTTGCTTGGGCTGCGTGGCACTGCAGAAACAAGACTATTTTTAATGGTAAGCTGGTGTCTAATCCAGTGAGTGTGGCTGTGGGTTTTGTGAAGCTGTATGTGGATTATACCACGTACAATTCGAAGGTTCAGATGAAGGTGAATTCTTTACCTGTCACTACTAGAAAACAGGCCATTTTCGACGGAAAAATTCCGTCGGAAACACCCTAAATTCCGTCGGAAAACACTGTTCCGACGGAATTTCCGTCGTAACTGGTTGTCGAAACACCCTTTGTAGGTAAAATCGCCAATTCTGTCGGAAAAATCAATTCTGACGGAAACAGTTTTTTCCGGCGGAATTTTCGACGGAATTAATTCATCGGAAAATATATTCCGGCCACCGGAAAGTCCATCGGAAAATTCCGACGGAATACAAATCCGCCGGATTATTCCGACGGAAATTTCGTCGGAATGTCCTGCAAAAAAAACAAAAAAAAAACACGGCGCGCCACTATCAGCACGACGTGTCACCACCTCAGACCACCACCACCACTACATCAGACCCACCCTAACCCACGCATAACCACCCACCCTAACCCAGACCCACCATAACCCAAGCACACCCTAACCACCTCAGCCTTAACCCAAACCCACCCTAACCAAACCACCCTAACCCAGACCCACCCTAACCACCCCACCTCTTTACCCAGACCCATCCTAACCAACCACCTAACCCACGCATCCCAACCCTTACCCACAGCACCACCAACCCCAACCCAGACCAGACCCCCACCCCCCCAACCCAAACCCGACCAAACTTCCCCACCCACCATAACCAAACTTACCCCACCTACCCTAACCAACCACCTAACCCACCCACCCTGACCAACCACCTAACCCAAATACGAAAAAAAATACGAAAAAACGAGAAATAACAAAATAAAACCCAAATCGGAAACGCCAAATCTACCTAGATCCAGCCCCAATTCCCTTACCAAAAATCAAAACAACTAAAAATTGAAACAACCAAAACTCAAACAACCATAAATCGAAACAACCATAAATCGAAAAAAATAAACAAAAAAAAATTGAAATCAAACAAATTAAATAAATATACAATTATCTTCTGAAATTAATAAAATAACATTACAATTATATTAAAAATTTAATTATAATTAGAATTGTTTTTTTTTTTAAAAAAAAAAAAAAACTAGATCTACAGTTGTTATTGTCGTTGCTGCTTGGGCTGGTGTTGTTGTTGTCGTTGCGGTGGTTTCCACGCTACTAGGTCGTTGTTGTCGCTGCGCGGTGGCCGGAATGGTGTGGTTGTTGTTGTTGTCGCCGTTGAAAAGAAGAAGAGGAGATCGAAAAAGGAGAATGACATGGCCGGAATGGTGTGGCTGTGAAGGAGGAGATCGAAGAAAGAGAGAATGAGAGGAGAAGGAGAAGAGAGGAGAGAGAAAGAGAAGAAGAAGAGGCGTAGGGGAGGAGAGGAGAGAGAAACGAGAAATAAAAGGGGGGATCCGGGTATTTTTTAGGGTTGTGTTAGGGTTAGGTTTTTTTTTATTATTTAATTACATTCCGACGGAATATTTTTTCGTCGGAAAATAAAATTTTCGACGGATTTTATTTCCGCCGGAAATTTAATGTATCGACGGAATAATCCGTAGGAAGTTTCCGACGGATTTTATTTCCGTCGAAACATTAAATTTCCGTCGGAAATCCCATAAATTCAGACGGATTTTTATTCCGTAGGAAATTTCCGACGGAAATTTATTCCGCCGGAATTTTACTGAATTTCCGACGGAAAAACATGTCCGTCAGAAACGGTCCGTCGGAAATCAGCCTATTTCTAGTAGTGTGTGAGTTCAAACTCTAGATGGCTTCCCCCTTCTGCTCCCATGGTAAAAGGGAATGTTGATGCCCATGTAATGGCTGGAAATGGGGTGAGTTTTGGAGTGGTTATAAGAGATGCGGCTGGAGAGTTACTAGTAGCTGCAGTCAAAAAGCTCGATGTATGCTGGTCCCCGGACTTGGCAGAAGCAGGTGTTGCTGCTTTTGGTGTGAAGTTTGCCAACAGACTTGGATACAGGGACGTGGAAACTAGAGTGTGATGCAATTAATGTTGTTCAAGCAGTCAACAGCAAACACAAAGGTGCTACCCCGATTTATTTGTTCTATGAGGATATCATTAGAGCAAGTTTAGACTTTAATTCCTTTATTTGTAAGCATGTTAAACGAGGGAAAATGTAGTTGCTCATTGTGTAGCACGGTGGGAAACTACCTATTGGACTGAACGTATTTGTATGTCTGTTTTCCCCCAAAGCCTAGTTGCTTTGGTGGACTTGATTTAATTTAATAAAATCCCGCCCTCGTTTGCTGAAAAAAAAAAAGGTAAATTCTTGTTAATTTCTTGTTTTTGTATCTTGTTTTGAGATCTTACTTTTCTAATTCTTTGATTTCTATTTAAATTCTTGTTAGTTTGTTCTTTTAGTATCTTGTTTGGAGTTCTTTTTTTTTTTTTTTTTTTTTTTTGCTAGGAAAAATCAATGAAAATTAAGGCATAAAAAGAACTGGGAGTCATTTAGACAGTCATCCTAAATTATTACGTGCTTTGGATACTAATTATAGATTAATTTAAATAATTTATCAAATTAATTTAGAAGTCATTTGGACAGTCATAACTAAATAATTACATGCTTTGGATGTAATGTTAGATTAATTTACATACTTTATCAAATTAATAGCATAAAAAGAGAGAAAAAGTTATTGGAGATAATAAAGTGTGGTGGTTTATAGTCATAATAACTAGTAAATGCATATGTCAATGTCATGTCGTTGCATTAAGATTAGAATCACATTCTTTAGCAATCTCTGTCACAAATCACAATCTTTTAGTTTTGATGGTAATGAAGTTCTATAGAATGCACTAAAATTGTACTGATGAATAAACATATACTAGTAATATTTTATTATAAGTTCTCTTTAAATAGATAAAGAACTTAAATACGAAATCATTAGTGCTAAGTATAAATGTTAGCGACTTAGCGATGAATAGTTTTTGTTGTGTAAAATTTTCTAGTATGGACCATTCTCAATTTCTTCACAATTATCTTGTTCCAAAATATAGAGCTATTAAAATTGATTAGGGAATATCCAAGCATGAAGGTAAATTAATTTTTTCTCAAATGATTTTTTAATTGATGTAATTTTTGCTTGTATATGGGAATTGATGATATCTGATAAACCTACATTAAGGATCATTGAAATATAGATGATAGAAGAGAGCGATGTAGTGGATTGTTCAGTTCATTATACTAATTTCTTTATTTTATTAATTACTCCGTAATAATGATTATATATATATTTTTTCTACAATCAAATATTATTTCAACTACTGAGGGGCAATGAGTGAGGTGATGAAAAAAGTGCTAGCGAAGAAATGGTTGGATCGGTTAACACGGAAAAATTTAAAACTAGAAAGAAGGGAGGGAGGAGCAAAGGTGGGAAATAAAAGGGGGTAGAAGGAAAATCTTGAAAGGAGGTTGGAGGCATAGAATTAGAAGAAGTGATTGGGAGTGAGCGAGGAAGAGTAGAATCTAAAGGAGGGTGCATTAATTTGACTAGACAAATACATACAGGTTGAAGCATTGTTATTAAAATCCCGATTTAAAATCTTAGAATCTTACGATTTTACGATTCATGTATGTTAAACAATTTGATTTAAGATTCTGCCCGATTTTACACATTTCACGTAACGAGTAAAATCCTTACAAGTTTAAAATACCTACAAAGTTATTTATAAATATCTATTGTCAATTATTGGTTGCTTAATAGGTAAACAACTAGTTTCTATTAATAATTAGGTTTCAATTTCATAATTTAAATGTATTAGGGGACATAAAGAGTACTCAGCAAAATATCGCGCCAGACTTGTTGTCAACTTTTCAGTTTGCATGACAAGACTTAAGAGACTGTCTGTAACAAAAAACAGGTCTCTTTAATCAATAGTTTTTTTTTTTTTTTATATTTTTTTTTTTGAGAATGGGGGTATTTTTTGTATTTTTTTTTGAGAGTGGGGGTACAACTGTACCTCTGTGTACCCCCTGGATCCGCCACTATCAGTAGATCAGATGCAACAGATCTCTTACTGAACCAACCAGACAACTCTTAATAAACTCCTTAATCTGATCATCTGCTACTGCATTTTAGTGCAGCAGGCATTACACCTCTCATAATCATCATCTCAATCTCATTCCAATTCCTGCATTCACTGTAAATATTTTCTCTACTCATCATCTGAATTCTGAAAGCACACATCCCGAAAGAATGTATATCAATGTGATACCGAATATATGTAATCAAAGTTTATCTTGTAATTATTCTTGATTAATTCTTATTACGCATAATCTAAATATTTCTATATATTCTCATATTTCCTTTTTTCCCTTTTTTTTATTCTTTGGCTTTTATTTTAGCATTTAATAGTGTCTTAAAAATATTCAATGAATATTTGAAGCAAAAAAAAAGTACAAAAAATAAACAATAGATTAAAGTTACAAAATTAAAAATAAATCATGTGTACAACACACTCTTATCATTCTGGTTAGAAAAATGGTTAAACGTTGTTTCGCTAATTTTATACCAATATGTAGCCACTCAGTTAACTTTTATACTAATTAGTTGACACTTGCTAACT
>NW_018744698.1:0-19907 GCF_001683475.1 Chenopodium quinoa | reverse complement strand
ATTCAACCCCTTGAATTTCTTGTTGTTCTTATTAACTAGTTTATTCTAGTTCTTTTTTTATGCTTTGAATAAATTGTAAACTTTAGTCTTATTTTAAGTTTGCAAATTAGTTATATTTTTTTAGTTATTTTTAGCTGATTAAGGTTCGAAAATATAATGTCACATTCACACAAAGTACAAGTGCAAGATACATCAAGAAGGCAGCCATTTAAGCTTGTGAACGAAGCATGGAATCCGAAATTCTTTTCAAAGGAATTTCAAGGCTTTAACTTGGGTGTTACAATCAGCTTCAATGAGGAGTTACAAGCCTTCAATTCAGCCTTCAAAGGGCCGTTTATTTCAATCAGCAATTGAGCATTCAAAAGGCGTCCAAGTACACTCTTGTCCACATACATTCAAGCTTAATTCAAGGCTTGAAACAAGGAGGAGTTACACTTCACTTGCTGTTTGAATTGGGCGTGAAAAGGGGAGCTGTTACACCTCCAAGTTGCTGCTTTGCTGGGCGTGAATCAAGGGGGAGTTATACTCTCTTATTTCTGATTTTATTTGGAGGTTACAAACCACCATTTTCTCTTTGATGTATCTAGTTAAATAAGGCTTCTTTTATTAATGTATCTAGACAACAAAAGCTGATTTGTACTTAGCTTTAGCTTAGGCGTGTAACAAGTGAGCTGAAAAGTCACTTAAGTTAGCTTGTACTTAAGGATGCTTGTTTACTATAAATAGCAAGCAAATGTGAATGAAAAAATCAGATTATTCAAACAAAAAACTTGTCTTACATTCGTTTCTTGGATTAGAAACAAAAACCTGAAATTCTTGGATTTGGAATTTCGTTTCCTTTGCTTAGTTAGCTAGTTTAGGCTACTAGTTGGCTTGTGATCTTAGGAATCCAAAACGTTTCTTAGTGGTGTGACTTTATCTAAGAAGCCTTTGGTTCTTTAGCCTTATCTATCCCTTGGTTTATCCCTTGTGTATTTCGAGTGTTACTCCAAATATACAACATTTGGCGCTAGAAGGAGGGGGTAGCAAACAAATACCCAAACACAATACCCCAAACACATACCCAAACACAAACCATGGCCGACATCCCACCCCCTAATTGGCAAGAATATGTCAATAAGGTTGCACAAGAGAAAGAAGATATGGAGCAACGAATGCAATATTTGCAAGGTCAGTTAAGAGACCTTTCTATTAAGTTGCGCCATCAAAAAGAGGGTTTTACCAATCATAGTGATGAAGAAGTGAGTGAATCTAATTTCAATCACAATGATAGACCTTATCATGAAAGAGAAAGGTCACGGCCTAACAATGACATTAAGGCTGACATTCCGGAGTATGATGGCAAACTCGATGCTGATGAGTTTGTAGAATGGCTTAGAACGGTGGAGAGAGTGTTTGATTACAAGCAAACACCGGAAGAAAAGAAGGTGAAAATTGTAGCCTTGAAGTTGAGAAAATATGCCTCAACTTGGTGGGCTAGCGTGTGTGCCAAAAGGGAAAGGCAAGACAAAGAGAAAGTGAGATCGTGGATCAAGATGAAGAAGTTGCTGAAACAAAAGTTTCTTCCCACATACTATGTGCAAGAAAACTTTTCCAAGTTCCACAACCTCAAACAAGGTACAAAATCAGTAGAAGAATATGCTAGGGAATTTGAAGGATTTGTCATGAAATGTGGAGTAGAGGAAGATGAACCTCAAACATTGGTGCGCTTTTTGGGAGGACTTGACCCAAAAATAGCCAATGTGGCCGAACTACACCCTTACACCACCCTTGAAGAGCTCATTATCTTAGCACATAAGATTGAGCAGCAACAAAAAGCAAGAGGCAAAAGTGAATCATCACGTTTTGCATCTCAAACCTCATTTCCCCAAAAAAAGCAAACATCAAATTTCCCACTTTCAAACCCACATCCAATCAGCCTACTTCTAAACCACCTTCACAAAACACCCAAAATTCCAACCCAAAACCAGCCCCAAGAAGATGTTTTCGGTGTCAAGGCCGTGGACATTTGGCTAGTGATTGTCCAAATAAAAGGATTGTCACTTTGATTGAGCATGAAGAGGAGATGAATTAGAAATGAAGTGGACAGCAACCTTGAGGAGAATGATGAGTATGCGTGTCTTGGACCAGACGAAGGAGAATGCTTGGTGGTTCGACGCACACTAAGCAATATGGTTGGCAAAGAAGGAAGTTTGCAACGTGAGTCAATCTTTCACACTCGTTGCACCATTGGTGGAAAGGTATGTACATTGATTATTGATGGAGGTAGTTGTACCAATGTAGCTTCACAAGTAATGATAGACAAACTGAAACTTAAAACCGTTCCTCACCCTAAACCTTATGTGATTCAATGGCTAAATCATGGTAAAGGGATTCAAGTAACACAACAAGTCTTGTTATCATTTAGCATTGGTAAAACTTATGAAGAAGAATTGTGGTGTGATGTTATACCTATGGATGCATGTCATATTTTACTTGGTAGACCTTGGCTATTTGATAGGCGTGTGATGCATGATGGGTATAAGAAACACCTATTCCTTCACTAAGGATGGACGGAAAATACTTCTTACCCCCTAAACCTCAAAAACGGTCACCCCATATCCACACCCCCTACTTCCCTTACCACTCTCATAAAATCAGAATTGCATGAGTATAAAGCTCACAAACAATTCATTTTAAGCCAACTTGATGCCCCTTCCAAACCGTCACAAGAAGAGCCACACCCACTCCTCACCCCTCTTCTCAAAACCTTTTCCCATGTTTTCCCCGAAGACATTCCCCATGGCTTACCCCCAAAACGTGACATACAACACAAAATTGATCTTGTTCCCGGATCAATGCTCCCAAACAAACCAGCCTATAGAACCACCCCAAAAGAAACCGAAGAGATTAGGAGGCAAGTGGAAGAATTACTATCCAAGGGTCTTATTCGTAAGTCTCTTTAGTCCATGTGCTTGTCCTACTTTGATTGTGCCTAAGAAGAATGGAGAATGGAGAATGTGTGTTGATAGTAGGTCAATCAATAAAATCACTATCAAGTACCGGTTTCCTATTCCAAGGTTGAATGATTTACTAGATGATTTGCATGGTTCTAAAGTGTTCTCTAAAATTGATTTGAGAAGTGGCTATCATCAAATTCGAATTTTCGAAGGAGATGAATGGAAAACCGCTTTCAAGACAAAGGAGGGCCTCTATGAATGGCTTGTGATGCCATTTGGTTTGTCTAATGCACCATCTACATTTATGCGCCTTATGAATCAGGTTATGCAACCTTTCATGGGTAAATTTGTTGTAGTTTATTTTGATGATATCTTGGTGTATAGTAGGGAGGAAGAAGAGCATTCTATGCATTTGCAACAGGTTTTTGAAGCCCTTGAACGTGAAAAGTTGTATGGTAACTTAGAGAAGTGTCATTTCTTCACTTCCCAAGTTATTTTTCTTGGCTTTAAAGTTTCATCACAAGGCATTGAAGTTGATGAAAAGAAAGTTGCTGCAATTCGTGAGTGGCCTACACCACAAACCGTCCAACAAGTTCGAAGCTTTCATGGAC
Organism: Chenopodium quinoa; assembly: GCF_001683475.1. Classification (NCBI taxonomy): domain Eukaryota; kingdom Viridiplantae; phylum Streptophyta; class Magnoliopsida; order Caryophyllales; family Amaranthaceae; genus Chenopodium; species Chenopodium quinoa. The sequence goes on along the minus strand of NW_018744698.1, from coordinate 16,357 downwards.
TTGCTTCTTTCTATAGAAGATTTGTGCGGAACTTTAGCACTCTCATGGCACCTATCACGGAACTAACTAAAAATCAGAAGTTAGTTTGGAATGATAAGGCTCAAAAGGCCTTTGATGAGGTAAAACATCAACTTACTAGTGCACCTATTCTTGCTTTGCCTAACTTTGATGAAGTTTTTGAAGTTGAGTGCGATGCTAGTGGAGTTGGTATTGGTGCTGTTTTGTCACAAGTTGGGCGTCCCCTTGCCTACTTTAGTGAAAAACTCAATGAAGCACAACGGAAGTATAGCACCTATGATAAGGAGTTCTTTGCTCTTGTTCGTGCTTTGGACCATTGGAGACATTACCTCATTTCCAAGGAGTTCATCCTTCATTCGGATCATGAAGCCCTCAAATATCTTCAAAGCCAACAAAAACTCCAACCTCGCCATGCCAAATGGGTGGAGTATTTGCAAGCTTTTCATTTCGTGATCAAGCATAGGAGAGGCGCCATGAACAAAGGAGCTGATGCGCTTTCAAGGAGATATACACTCTTGAATTCTTTCAAAGCAAGGGTGATTAGTGTTGATGATGTAAAAGCAAGTTACCAAAATGATCATGACTTTGGTGATTTGTTTTTTAAAATGTTCTAATCATGCTTACAAAGATTATTACATTTTAGATGGCTATTTGTTCAAAGGAAACAGGTTGTGCATTCCAAGATCAAGCCTAAGAGAATCTCTTATCAAAGAGTTTCATGAAGGAGGAATGGCGGGACACTTTGGCATAGAGAAGACTACTCTTCTTGTCCAAGAATACTTTCATTGGCCTAGGTTGGTCCGTGATGTGGAGTTCATTGTGAAAAGATGCGTGATATGTCAAAAGGCCAAGAGTCATAGTCTACCTCAAGGCTATCTTTTGCCCTTACCTATTCCACAAGCACCATGGGAAGATATTAGTCTTGATTTCGTTGTGGGACTTCCTACCACCCAACGAAAGAAAGATTTCTATAATGGTTGTTGTGGACCGATTTTCTAAAATGGCCCATTTTATTGCTTGTCATACAACTTATGATGCTACTCATGTTGCTAACTTGTTTTTCAATGAGATTGTTCGTTTACATGGTGTACCTAAATCCATGGTGAGTGATCGTGATCCAAAATTTCTAAGTCATTTTTGGCTTACATTATGGAGGAAGATGGGCACGAAATTGAACTTTAGCACTTCAAGTCATCCTCAAACAGATGGTCAAACCGAAGTGACTAATAGAACTTTGGGATCCTTGCTGCGGTCTTTGGCTACTAAACGTCCCAAGCAATGGGAAGAGATGCTTCCTCATGCGGAGTTTGCTTACAATCGTGTGCCTAGCAAGACAACAGGTTTGAGTCCTTTTGAAGTGGTGTATGGATTCAATCCGTGCACTCCTATTGATCTCACTCCCATTCCCTCACCAAACAAGTTCAGCAATGATGCCGAGGTGCGCGCAAAAGAAATCAAGTCTATGCATGAGCAAAGTTCGTTCCAAAATTGAACAAACTAATGCAAAGACTAAGGCATACTATGACAAGAAAAGAAAGGAGGTCCGTTTTCAGCCCGGTGACTTAGTTTGGATTCATCTTCGAAAGGAAAGATTTACTTCCAAAAGACGGTCCAAGGTTAGTCCTCGTAGTGATGGTCCTTTTGCTATTGTTGAAAAGGTGAATGATAATGCTTACAAGGTTGAGTTGCCCGGAGACTATGGTGTTTCTAGCACCTTTAATGTGGCTGATTTATCACCTTACTATGATGAGTTTGAAGAGTTGCCGAGTTTGAGGGCAAACTCTTTTCAAGAAGGGGGGAATGTTGTAGCCAAGCCTAACAACTTGGTTATGGACATTTCGTTGGTTCAAGATGTAGCATCATGTTTTGGTGCTATGCATTCTATCCTTGGGCAGCAAGATATTCAACCCCTTGAATTTCTTGTTGTTCTTATTAACTAGTTTATTCTAGTTCTTTTTATGCTTTGAATAAATTGTAAACTTTAGTCTTATTTTAAGTTTGCAAATTAGTTATATTTTTCTTAGTTATTTTTAGCTGATTAAGGTTCGAAAATATAATGTCACATTCACACAAAGTACAAGTGCAAGATACATCAAGAAGGCAGCCATTTAAGCTTGTGAACGAAGCATGGAATCCGAAATTCTTTTCAAAGGAATTTCAAGGCTTTAACTTGGGTGTTACAATCAGCTTCAATGAGGAGTTACAAGCCTTCAATTCAGCCTTCAAAGGGCCGTTTATTTCAATCAGCAATTGAGCATTCAAAAGGCGTCCAAATACACTCTTGTCCACATACATTCAAGCTTAATTCAAGGCTTGAAACAAGGAGGAGTTACACTTCACTTGCTGTTTGAATTGGGCGTGAAAAGGGGAGCTGTTACACCTCCAAGTTGCTGCTTTGCTGGGCGTGAATCAAGGGGGAGTTATACTCTCTTATTTCTGATTTTATTTGGAGGTTACAAACCACCATTTTCTCTTTGATGTATCTAGTTAAATAAGGCTTCTTTTATTAATGTATCTAGACAACAAAAGCTGATTTGTACTTAGCTTTAGCTTAGGCGTGTAACAAGTGAGCTGAAAAGTCACTTAAGTTAGCTTGTACTTAAGGATGCTTGTTTACTATAAATAGCAAGCAAATGTGAATGAAAAAAAATCAGATTATTCAAACACAAAAACTTGTTTTACATTCGTTTCTTGGATTAGAAACAAAAACCTGAAATTCTTGGATTTGGAATTTCGTTTCCTTTGCTTAGTTAGCTAGTTTAGGCTACTAGTTGGCTTGTGATCTTAGGAATCCAAAACGTTTCTTAGTGGTGTGACTTTATCTAAGAAGCCTTTGGTTCTTTAGCCTTATCTATCCCTTGGTTTATCCCTTGTGTATTTCGAGTGTTACTCCAAATATACAACATTGAATGTGGTTGACTTTTAATTGATTCAATTTGATCTGTTGAATGCATTTGACTTTCATTTGATTCAAAAAGATTTGTTTGAATGTGTTTGACTTTCATATGATTCAATTAGTATCGTTGAATGCATTTGACAATCATTTGATTCAAAAAAGCTATGTTTGAATTTGTTTGACTTTCACTTGATTCAATTAGCTTTTTTGAACTCATTTGACTTTCTTTGGATTCAAAAAGCTTTGTTTTGAATGTGTTTGAATTTCACTTGATTTAAATTAGCTTTGTTTGAATGTGGTTAACTTTCATTTGATTCAATTAGCTTTGTTTGAATGTGGTTGACTTTCATTTGATTCAATTAGGTTTGTTAGAATGCCATTGACTTTCGTTTGATTCAATTAGGTTTGTTAGAATGCCATTGACTTTCATTTGATTCAATTAGCTTTGTTGAATGCATATGACTTTCATTTGATTCAAAAAGCTTTGTTTGAATGTGTTTGACTTTCATTTGATTCAATTAGCATCGTTGAACGCATTTGACAGTCATTTGATTCAAAAAACTTTGTTTGAATTACCTAGACTTTCACTTGATTCAATTAGCTTTTTTGAATGCATTTAACTTTCATTTGATTTAAAAAGCTTTGTTTAAATGTAATTGACTTTCAATTGATTTAATTACTTTTTTGTAATTGCATTTGACTTTCAGTTGATTCAAAAAGATTTGTTTGAATGTGCTTGACTTTCATATGATTCAATTAGCATCGTTGAACGGATTTGACAATCATTTGATTCAAAAAGCTTTGTTTGACTTTCACTTGATCCAAATCACTATTTTGAATGCATTTGAATTTCATTTGATTGAAAAAGCATTGTTTGAATGTGTTTGATTTTCATTTGATTAAATTAGCTTTGTTTGAATGTGATTGACTTTCATTTGAATCAATTAGCTTTGTTTAATGCATTTGACTTTCATTTAATTCAAAAAGCTTTGTTTGAATGTGTTTGACTTTAATTTGATTCAAATAGCTTTGTTTGAATGATTTTGACTTTCACTTGATTTAAATACCTTTTTTGAATGCGATTGACTTTCATTTGATTCAAATAGCATTTCTTGAATGTGTTTGACTTTCATTTGGTTCAAATAGCTTTGTTTAAATGTGTTTGACTTTCATTTGATTCAATTAGCTTTGCTTGAATGTGGTTAACTTTCAATTGAGTCAATTTGCTTTGTTGAATGCATTTGATTTTCATTTGATTCAAAAAGTTTTGTTTGACTGTCATATGATTCAATTAGCCTCGTTGAATGCATTTAACAATCATTTGATTCAAAAAGCTTTGTTTTGAATTCTTTGGAATTTTACTTGATTTTATTAGCTTTTTTGAAAGCATTTGACTTTCATATGATTTAATTAGCTTTGTTTGAATGTTTTTTACTTTCATTTGATGCAATTAGCTTTGTCTAAATGTGTTTGACTTTCGTTTGATTTAATTATCTTTTTTGAATGCATTTGACTTTCATTTGAATCAGATAGCATTGTTTGAATGTGTTTGACTTTCATTTGATTCAAATAGCTTTGTTTGAATGTGTTTGCCTTCCATTGGATTTAATTGCTTTGTTTGAATGTGGTTGACTTTTAATTGATTCAATTTGATCTGTTGAATGCATTTGACTTTCATTTGATTCAAAAAGATTTGTTTGAATGTGTTTGACTTTCATATGATTCAATTAGTATCGTTGAATGCATTTGACAATCATTTGATTCAAAAAGCTATGTTTGAATTTGTTTGACTTTCACTTGATTCAATTAGCTTTTTTGAACTCATTTGACTTTCTTTGGATTCAAAATGCTTTGTTTGAATGTGTTTGAATTTCACTTGATTTAAATTAGCTTTGTTTGAATGTGGTTAACTTTCATTTGATTCAATTGGCTTTGTTTGAATGTGGTTGACTTTCATTTGATTCAATTAGGTTTGTTAGAATGCCATTGACTTTCGTTTGATTCAATTAGGTTTGTTAGAATGCCATTGACTTTCATTTGATTCAATTAGCTTTGTTGAATTCATATGACTTTCATTTGATTCAAAAAGCTTTGTTTGAATGTGTTTGACTTTCATTTGATTCAATTAGCATCGTTGAACGCATTTGACAGTCATTTGATTCAAAAAATTTTGTTTGAATTACCTAGACTTTCACTTGATTCAATTAGCTTTTTTGAATGCATTTAACTTTCATTTGATTTAAAAAGCTTTGTTTAAATGTAATTGACTTTCACTTGATTTAATTACTTTTTTTTTAATTGCATTTGACTTTCAGTTGATTCAAAAAGATTTGTTTGAATGTGCTTGACTTTCATATGATTCAATTAGCATCGTTGAACGGATTTGACAATCATTTGATTCAAAAAGCTTTGTTTGACTTTCACTTGATCCAAATCGCTATTTTGAATGCATTTGAATTTCATTTGATTGAAAAAGCATTGTTTGAATGTGTTTGATTTTCATTTGATTAAATTAGCTTTGTTTGAATGTGATTGACTTTCATTTGAATCAATTAGCTTTGTTTAATGCATTTGACTTTCATTTAATTCAAAAAGCTTTGTTTGAATGTGTTTGACTTTAATTTGATTCAAATAGCTTTGTTTGAATGATTTTGACTTTCACTTGATTTAAATACCTTTTTTGAATGCGATTGACTTTCATTTGATTCAAATAGCATTTCTTGAATGTGTTTGACTTTCATTTGGTTCAAATAGCTTTGTTTAAATGTGTTTGACTTTCATTTGATTCAATTAGCTTTGCTTGAATGTGGTTAACTTTCAATTGAGTCAATTTGCTTTGTTGAATGCATTTGATTTTCATTTGATTCAAAAAGTTTTGTTTGACTGTCATATGATTCAGTTAGCCTCGTTGAATGCATTTAACAATCATTTGATTCAAAAAGCTTTGTTTGAATTCTGTGGAATTTTACTTGATTTTATTAGCTTTTTTGAAAGCATTTGACTTTCATATGATTTAATTAGCTTTGTTTGAATGTTTTTTACTTTCATTTGATGCAATTAGCTTTGTCTAAATGTGTTTGACTTTCGTTTGATTTAATTATCTTTTTTGAATGCATTTGACTTTCATTTGATTCAGATAGCATTGTTTGAATGTGTTTGACTTTCATTTGATTCAAATAGCTTTGTTTGAATGTGTTTGCCTTCCATTGGATTTAATTGCTTTGTTTGAATGTGGTTGACTTTTAATTGATTCAATTTGATCTGTTGAATGCATTTGACTTTCATTTGATTCAAAAAGATTTGTTTGAATGTGTTTGACTTTCATATGATTCAATTAGTATCGTTGAATGCATTTGACAATCATTTGATTCAAAAAGCTATGTTTGAATTTGTTTGACTTTCACTTGATTCAATTAGCTTTTTTGAACTCATTTGACTTTCTTTGGATTCAAAATGCTTTGTTTGAATGTGTTTGAATTTCACTTGATTTAAATTAGCTTTGTTTGAATGTGGTTAACTTTCATTTGATTCAATTGGCTTTGTTTGAATGTGGTTGACTTTCATTTGATTCAATTAGGTTTGTTAGAATGCCATTGACTTTCGTTTGATTCAATTAGGTTTGTTAGAATGCCATTGACTTTCGTTTGATTCAATTAGGTTTGTTAGAATGCCATTGACTTTCATTTGATTCAATTAGCTTTGTTGAATGCATATGACTTTCATTTGATTCAAAAAGCTTTGTTTGAATGTGTTTGACTTTCATTTGATTCAATTAGCATCGTTGAACGCATTTGACAGTCATTTGATTCAAAAAATTTTGTTTGAATTACCTAGACTTTCACTTGATTCAATTAGCTTTTTTGAATGCATTTAACTTTCATTTGATTTAAAAAGCTTTGTTTAAATGTAATTGACTTTCACTTGATTTAATTACTTTTTTTTTAATTGCATTTGACTTTCAGTTGATTCAAAAAGATTTGTTTGAATGTGCTTGACTTTCATATGATTCAATTAGCATCGTTGAACGGATTTGACAATCATTTGATTCAAAAAGCTTTGTTTGACTTTCACTTGATCCAAATCGCTATTTTGAATGCATTTGAATTTCATTTGATTGAAAAAGCATTGTTTGAATGTGTTTGATTTTCATTTTGATTAAATTAGCTTTGTTTGAATGTGATTGACTTTCATTTGAATCAATTAGCTTTGTTTAATGCATTTGACTTTCATTTAATTCAAAAAGCTTTGTTTGAATGTGTTTGACTTTAATTTGATTCAAATAGCTTTGTTTGAATGATTTTGACTTTCACTTGATTTAAATACCTTTTTTGAATGCGTTTGACTTTCATTTTATTCAAATAGCATTTCTTGAATGTGTTTGACTATCATTTGGTTCAAATAGCTTTGTTTAAATGTGTTTGACTTTCATTTGATTCAATTAGCTTTGCTTGAATGTGGTTAACTTTCAATTGAGTCAATTTGCTTTGTTGAATGCATTTGATTTTCATTTGATTCAAAAAGTTTTGTTTGACTGTCATATGATTCAGTTAGCCTCGTTGAATGCATTTGACAATCATTTGATTCAAAAAGCTTTGTTTGAATTCTTTGGACTTTTACTTTATTCAATTAGCTTTTTTGAAAGCATTTGACTTTCATATGATTTAATTAGCTTTGTTTGAATGTTTTTGACTTTCATTTGATGCAATTAGCTTTGTCTGAATGTGTTTCACTTTCGTTTGATTTAATTATCTTTTTTTGAATGCATTTGACTTTCATTTGATTTAGATAGCATTGTTTGAATGTGTTTGACTTTCATTTGATTCAAATAGCTTTGTTTGATTGTGTTTGCCTTCCTTTGGATTTAATTAGCTTTGTTTGAATGTGGTTGACTTTTAATTGATTCAATTTGATCTGTTGAATGCATTTGACTTTCATTTGATTCAAAAAGATTTGTTTGAATGTGTTTGACTTTCATATGATTCAATTAGTATCGTTGAATGCATTTGACAATCATTTGATTCAAAAAGCTATGTTTGAATTTGTTTGACTTTCACTTGATTCAATTAGCTTTTTTTGAACTCATTTGACTTTCTTTGGATTCAAAAAGCTTTGTTTGAATGTGTTTGAATTTCACTTTGATTTAAATTAGCTTTGTTTGAATGTGGTTAACTTTCATTTGATTCAATTGGCTTTGTTTGAATGTGGTTGACTTTCATTTGATTCAATTAGGTTTGTTAGAATGCCATTGACTTTCGTTTGATTCAATTAGGTTTGTTAGAATGCCATTGACTTTCATTTTGATTCAATTAGCTTTGTTGAATGCATATGACTTTCATTTGATTCAAAAAGCTTTGTTTGAATGTGTTTGACTTTCATTTGATTCAATTAGCATCGTTGAACGCATTTGACAGTCATTTGATTCAAAAAATTTTGTTTGAATTACCTAGACTTTCACTTGATTCAATTAGCTTTTTTGAATGCATTTAACTTTCATTTGATTTAAAAAGCTTTGTTTAAATGTAATTGACTTTCACTTGATTTAATTACTTTTTTTTAATTGCATTTGACTTTCAGTTGATTCAAAAAGATTTGTTTGAATGTGCTTGACTTTCATATGATTCAATTAGCATCGTTGAACGGATTTGACAATCATTTGATTCAAAAAGCTTTGTTTGACTTTCACTTGATCCAAATCGCTATTTTGAATGCATTTGAATTTCATTTGATTGAAAAAGCATTGTTTGAATGTGTTTGATTTTCATTTGATTAAATTAGCTTTGTTTGAATGTGATTGACTTTCATTTGAATCAATTAGCTTTGTTTAATGCATTTGACTTTCATTTAATTCAAAAAGCTTTGTTTGAATGTGTTTGACTTTAATTTGATTCAAATAGCTTTGTTTGAATGATTTGACTTTCACTTGATTTAAATACCTTTTTTGAATGCGTTTGACTTTCATTTTATTCAAATAGCATTTCTTGAATGTGTTTGACTATCATTTGGTTCAAATAGCTTTGTTTAAATGTGTTTGACTTTCATTTGATTCAATTAGCTTTGCTTGAATGTGGTTAACTTTCAATTGAGTCAATTTGCTTTGTTGAATGCATTTGATTTTCATTTGATTCAAAAAGTTTTGTTTGACTGTCATATGATTCAGTTAGCCTCGTTGAATGCATTTGACAATCATTTGATTCAAAAAGCTTTGTTTGAATTCTTTGGACTTTTACTTTATTCAATTAGCTTTTTTTGAAAGCATTTGACTTTCATATGATTTAATTAGCTTTGTTTTGAATGTTTTTGACTTTCATTTGATGCAATTAGCTTTGTCTGAATGTGTTTCACTTTCGTTTGATTTTAATTATCTTTTTTGAATGCATTTGACTTTCATTTGATTTAGATAGCATTGTTTGAATGTGTTTGACTTTCATTTGATTCAAATAGCTTTGTTTGATTGTGTTTGCCTTCCTTTGGATTTAATTAGCTTTGTTTGAATGTGGTTGACTTTTAATTGATTCAATTTGATCTGTTGAATGCATTTGACTTTCATTTGATTCAAAAAAGATTTGTTTGAATGTGTTTGACTTTCATATGATTCAATTAGTATCGTTGAATGCATTTGACAATCATTTGATTCAAAAAGCTATGTTTGAATTTGTTTGACTTTCACTTGATTCAATTAGCTTTTTTGAACTCATTTGACTTTCTTTGGATTCAAAAAGCTTTGTTTGAATGTGTTTGAATTTCACTTGATTTAAATTAGCTTTGTTTGAATGTGGTTAACTTTCATTTGATTCAATTGGCTTTGTTTGAATGTGGTTGACTTTCATTTGATTCAATTAGGTTTGTTAGAATGCCATTGACTTTCGTTTGATTCAATTAGGTTTGTTAGAATGCCATTGACTTTCATTTGATTCAATTAGCTTTGTTGAATGCATATGACTTTCATTTGATTCAAAAAGCTTTGTTTGAATGTGTTTGACTTTCATTTGATTCAATTAGCATCGTTGAACGCATTTGACAGTCATTTGATTCAAAAAATTTTGTTTGAATTACCTAGACTTTCACTTGATTCAATTAGCTTTTTTGAATGCATTTAACTTTCATTTGATTTAAAAAGCTTTGTTTAAATGTATTGACTTTCACTTGATTTAATTACTTTTTTTTAATTGCATTTGACTTTCAGTTGATTTCAAAAAGATTTGTTTGAATGTGCTTGACTTTCATATGATTCAATTAGCATCGTTGAACGGATTTGACAATCATTTGATTCAAAAAGCTTTGTTTGACTTTCACTTGATCCAAATCGCTATTTTGAATGCATTTGAATTTCATTTGATTGAAAAAGCATTGTTTGAATGTGTTTGATTTTCATTTGATTAAATTAGCTTTGTTTGAATGTGATTGACTTTCATTTGAATCAATTAGCTTTGTTTAATGCATTTGACTTTCATTTAATTCAAAAAGCTTTGTTTGAATGTGTTTGACTTTAATTTGATTCAAATAGCTTTGTTTGAATGATTTTGACTTTCACTTGATTTAAATACCTTTTTTGAATGCGTTTGACTTTCATTTTATTCAAATAGCATTTCTTGAATGTGTTTGACTATCATTTGGTTCAAATAGCTTTGTTTAAATGTGTTTGACTTTCATTTGATTCAATTAGCTTTGCTTGAATGTGGTTAACTTTCAATTGAGTCAATTTGCTTTGTTGAATGCATTTGATTTTCATTTGATTCAAAAAGTTTTGTTTGACTGTCATATGATTCAGTTAGCCTCGTTGAATGCATTTGACAATCATTTGATTCAAAAAAGCTTTGTTTGAATTCTTTGGACTTTTACTTTATTCAATTAGCTTTTTTGAAAGCATTTTGACTTTCATATGAATTTAATTAGCTTTGTTTGAATGTTTTTGACTTTCATTTTGATGCAATTAGCTTTGTCTGAATGTGTTTCACTTTCGTTTGATTTAATTATCTTTTTTGAATGCATTTGACTTTCATTTGATTTAGATAGCATTGTTTGAATGTGTTTGACTTTCATTTGATTCAAATAGCTTTGTTTGATTGTGTTTGCCTTCCTTTGGATTTTAATTAGCTTTGTTTGAATGTGGTTGACTTTTAATTGATTCAATTTGATCTGTTGAATGCATTTGACTTTCATTTGATTCAAAAGATTTGTTTGAATGTGTTTGACTTTCATATGATTCAATTAGTATCGTTGAATGCATTTGACAATCATTTGATTCAAAAAGCTATGTTTGAATTTGTTTGACTTTCACTTGATTCAATTAGCTTTTTTGAACTCATTTGACTTTCTTTGGATTCAAAAAGCTTTGTTTGAATGTGTTTGAATTTCACTTGATTTAAATTAGCTTTGTTTGAATGTGGTTAACTTTCATTTGATTCAATTGGCTTTGTTTGAATGTGGTTGACTTTCATTTGATTCAATTAGGTTTGTTAGAATGCCATTGACTTTCGTTTGATTCAATTAGGTTTGTTAGAATGCCATTGACTTTCATTTGATTCAATTAGCTTTGTTGAATGCATATGACTTTCATTTGATTCAAAAAGCTTTGTTTGAATGTGTTTGACTTTCATTTGATTCAATTAGCATCGTTGAACGCATTTGACAGTCATTTGATTCAAAAAATTTTGTTTGAATTACCTAGACTTTCACTTGATTCAATTAGCTTTTTTGAATGCATTTAACTTTCATTTGATTTAAAAAGCTTTGTTTAAATGTAATTGACTTTCACTTGATTTAATTACTTTTTTTTAATTGCATTTGACTTTCAGTTGATTCAAAAAGATTTGTTTGAATGTGCTTGACTTTCATATGATTCAATTAGCATCGTTGAACGGATTTGACAATCATTTGATTCAAAAAGCTTTGTTTGACTTTCACTTGATCCAAATCGCTATTTTGAATGCATTTGAATTTCATTTGATTGAAAAAGCATTGTTTGAATGTGTTTGATTTTCATTTGATTAAATTAGCTTTGTTTGAATGTGATTGACTTTCATTTTGAATCAATTAGCTTTGTTTAATGCATTTGACTTTCATTTAATTCAAAAAGCTTTTGTTTGAATGTGTTTGACTTTAATTTGATTCAAATAGCTTTGTTTGAATGATTTTGACTTTCACTTGATTTAAATACCTTTTTTGAAATGCGTTTGACTTTCATTTTATTCAAATAGCATTTCTTGAATGTGTTTGACTATCATTTGGTTCAAATAACTTTGTTTAAATGTGTTTGACTTTCATTTGATTCAATTAGCTTTGCTTGAATGTGGTTAACTTTCAATTGAGTCAATTTGCTTTGTTGAATGCATTTGATTTTCATTTGATTCAAAAAGTTTTGTTTGACTGTCATATGATTCAGTTAGCCTCGTTGAATGCATTTGACAATCATTTGATTCAAAAAGCTTTGTTTTGAATTCTTTGGACTTTTACTTTATTCAATTAGCTTTTTTGAAAGCATTTGACTTTCATATGATTTAATTAGCTTTGTTTGAATGTTTTTGACTTTCATTTGATGCAATTAGCTTTGTCTGAATGTGTTTCACTTTCGTTTGATTTAATTATCTTTTTTGAATGCATTTGACTTTCATTTGATTTAGATAGCATTGTTTGAATGTGTTTTGACTTTCATTTGATTCAAATAGCTTTGTTTGATTGTGTTTTGCCTTCCTTTGGATTTAATTAGCTTTGTTTGAATGTGGTTGACTTTTAATTGATTCAATTTGATCTGTTGAATGCATTTGACTTTCATTTGATTCAAAAAGATTTGTTTGAATGTGTTTGACTTTCATATGATTCAATTAGTATCGTTGAATGCATTTGACAATCATTTGATTCAAAAAGCTATGTTTGAATTTGTTTGACTTTCACTTGATTCAATTAGCTTTTTTGAACTCATTTGACTTTCTTTGGATTCAAAAAGCTTTGTTTGAATGTGTTTGAATTTCACTTGATTTAAATTAGCTTTGTTTGAATGTGGTTAACTTTCATTTGATTCAATTAGCTTTGTTTGAATGTGGTTGACTTTCATTTGATTCAATTAGGTTTGTTAAGAATGCCATTGACTTTCGTTTGATTCAATTAGGTTGTTAGAATGCCATTGACTTTCATTTGATTCAATTAGCTTTGTTGAATGCATATGACTTTCATTTGATTCAAAAAGCTTTGTTTGAATGTGTTTGACTTTCATTTGATTCAATTAGCATCGTTGAACGCATTTGACAGTCATTTGATTCAAAAAACTTTGTTTGAATTACCTAGACTTTTACTTGATTCAATTAGCTTTTTTTGAATGCATTTAACTTTCATTTGATTTAAAAAGCTTTGTTTAAATGTAATTGACTTTCACTTGATTTAATTACTTTTTTGTAATTGCATTTGACTTTCAGTTGATTCAAAAAAGATTTGTTTGAATGTGCTTGACTTTCATATGATTCAATTAGCATCGTTGAACGGATTTGACAATCATTTGATTTAAAAAGCTTTGTTTTACTTTCACTTGATCCAAATCACTATTTTGAATGCATTTGAATTTCATTTGATTGAAAAAGCATTGTTTGAATGTGTTTGATTTTCATTTGATTAAATTAGCTTTGTTTGAATGTGATTGACTTTCATTTGAATCAATTAGCTTTGTTTAATGCATTTGACTTTCATTTAATTCAAAAAGCTTTGTTTGAATGTGTTTGACTTTAATTTGATTCAAATAGCTTTGTTTGAATGATTTTGACTTTCACTTGATTTAAATACCTTTTTTGAATGCGATTGACTTTCATTTGATTCAAATAGCATTTCTTGAATGTGTTTGACTTTCATTTGGGTCAAATAGCTTTGTTTAAATGTGTTTGACTTTCATTTGATTCAATTAGCTTTGCTTGAATGTGGTTAACTTTCAAATTGAGTCAATTTGCTTTGTTGAATGCATTTGATTTTCATTTGATTCAAAAAGTTCTGTTTGACTGTCGTATGATTCAATTAGCCTCGTTGAATGCGTTTAACAATCATTTGATTCAAAAAGCTTTGTTTGAATTCTTTGGAATTTTACTTGATTTTATTAGCTTTTTTGAAAGCATTTGACTTTCATATGATTTAATTAGCTTTGTTTGAATGTTTTTTACTTTCATTTGATGCAATTAGCTTTGTCTAAATGTGTTTGACTTTCGTTTGATTTAATTATCTTTTTTGAATGCATTTGACTTTCATTTGATTCAGATAGCATTGTTTGAATGTGTTTGACTTTCATTTGATTCAAATAGCTTTGTTTGAATGTGTTTGCCTTCCATTGGATTTAATTGCTTTGTTTGAATGTGGTTGACTTTTAATTTGATTCAATTTGATCTGTTGAATGCATTTGACTTTCATTTGATTCAAAAAGATTTGTTTGAATGTGTTTGACTTTCATATGATTCGATTAGTATCGTTGAATGCATTTGACAATCATTTGATTCAAAAAGCTATGTTTGAATTTGTTTGACTTTCACTTGATTCAATTAGCTTTTTTGAACTCATTTGACTTTCTTTGGATTCAAAATGCTTTGTTTGAATGTGTTTGAATTTCACTTGATTTAAATTAGCTTTGTTTGAATGTGGTTAACTTTCATTTGATTCAATTGGCTTTGTTTGAATGTGGTTGACTTTCATTTGATTCAATTAGGTTTGTTAGAATTCCATTGACTTTCGTTTGATTCAATTAGGTTTGTTAGAATGCCATTGACTTTCATTTGATTCAATTAGCTTTGTTGAATGCATATGACTTTCATTTGATTCAAAAAGCTTTGTTTGAATGTGTTTGACTTTCATTTGATTCAATTAGCATCGTTGAACGCATTTGACAGTCATTTGATTCAAAAAACTTTGTTTGAATTACCTAGACTTTCACTTGATTCAATTAGCTTTTTTGAATGCATTTAACTTTCATTTGATTTAAAAAGCTTTGTTTAAATGTAATTGACTTTCACTTGATTTAATTACTTTTTTTTAATTGCATTTGACTTTCAGTTGATTCAAAAAGATTTGTTTGAATGTGCTTGACTTTCATATGATTCAATTAGCATCGTTGAACGGATTTGACAATCATTTGATTCAAAAAGCTTTGTTGACTTTCACTTGATTCAAATCGCTATTTTGAATGCATTTGAATTTCATTTGATTGAAAAAGCTTTGTTTGAATGTGTTTGATTTTCATTTGATTAAATTAGCTTTGTTTGAATGTGATTGACTTTCATTTGAATCAATTAGCTTTGTTTAATGCATTTGACTTTCATTTAATTCAAAAAGCTTTGTTTGAATGTGTTTGACTTTAATTTGATTCAAATAGCTTTGTTTGAATGATTTTGACTTTCACTTGATTTAAATACCTTTTTTGAATGCGTTTGACTTTCATTTGATTCAAATAGCATTTCTTGAATGTGTTTGACTTTCATTTGGTTCAAATAGCTTTGTTTAAATGTGTTTGACTTTCATTTGATTCAATTAGCTTTGCTTGAATGTGGTTAACTTTCAATTGAGTCAATTTGCTTTGTTGAATGCATTTGACTTTCATTTGATTCAAAAAGTTTTGTTTGACTGTCATATGATTCAATTAGCCTCGTTGAATGCATTTGACAATCATTTGATTCAAAAAGCTTTGTTTGAATTCTTTGGACTTTTACTTGATTCAATTAGCTTTTTTGAAAGCATTTGACTTTCATATGATTTAATTAGCTTTGTTTGAATGTTTTTTCTTTCATTTGATGCAATTAGCTTTGTCTGAATGTGTTTGACTTTCGTTTGATTTAATTATCTTTTTTGAATGCATTTGACTTTCATTTGATTCAGATAGCATTGTTTGAATGTGTTTGACTTTCATTTGATTCAAATAGCTTTGTTTGAATGTGTTTGCCTTCCATTGGATTTAATTAGCTTTGTTTGAATGTGGTTGACTTTTAATTGATTCAATTTGATCTGTTGAATGCATTTGACTTTCATTTGATTCAAAAATTTGTTTGAATGTGTTTGACTTTCATATGATTCAATTAGTATCGTTGAATGCATTTGACAATCATTTGATTCAAAAAGCTATATTTTGAATTTGTTTGACTTTCACTTGATTCAATTAGCTTTTTTGAACTCATTTGACTTTCTTTGGATTCAAAAAGCTTTGTTTGAATGTGTTTGAATTTCACTTGATTTAAATTAGCTTTGTTTGAATGTGGTTGACTTTCATTTGATTCAATTAGGTTTGTTAGAATGCCATTGACTTTCGTTTGATTCAATTAGGTTTGTTAGAATGCCATTGACTTTCATTTGATTCAATTAGCTTTGTTGAATGCATATGACTTTCATTTGATTCAAAAAGCTTTGTTTGAATGTGTTTGACTTTCATTTGATTCAATTAGCATCGTTGAACGCATTTGACAGTCATTTGATTCAAAAAACTTTGTT